>NC_029789.2:45829757-45835388 GCF_000816755.2 Arachis ipaensis | reverse complement strand
GCTCCACCCGTGCAAACACTCAAAAGTGAGAAAGAACTTTCAAATTTAGAAGATAAACCACACATTTATTTTCGCCGGTTACAAACAAAACTAAAAATTAGCATCCAAAATACCTTAAGTACTTTCAGGCCCTCACCTTTCTTAACAAGCTTTCGAAGAAACAACTTGACAAGAAATATGTTGAAAAGCAGGCTGTAATATACAATACTAATTGATTTTTTCTGTTAACACAAGTGATCTAATAAAAAAACAGACTCAGTTCCAAAAGTTTTGAAAATATCAAGTTATTGTAAAATTCAAATATTATAAACATATAAATGTCTAAAAGGAATGGTACATGATAAATGTCTAACGCATCCTAAATTCAAATATTATATCCATTAATTCCAAACATGGTATATGGGAACAGACCCACAAAAGAGGGATTAAAACATTTTCAAATTGGTGTATACTTAAAACTATTTTTACCTATCACTAATTAATATAAGCTAGCAAAAAAATTAGGAGGAAAACAATTGTCACTGTTTAAGGCTCCAAAGGCCTACACATCGAAAGTTTTTAACCCTAGTTCAAGGCTTGTAATGAAAGCTTAAGCTTGTTTGCTTGACCACTCGTAGATGGTCGGTTCCCTTCTACGTTTCATAGTGGAATGATAGATTTTACACAGCTAGAATGGTGCAAAAATATGAATCATAGATTTTGAAAGATAACTTTGTTTCATTGGTGTGAAAAAGGGCCAATTATATATAATATTACCATTAAGTAGTAAGCAACAAGATTATGTAAAGTAGTCAAGCAACAAGAATTAAACTTGATTTTCTGGTACTTACTTGTACTTAGTTACTTTGAACAATTGCTCCAAGATTGAATGAATGTGTCATACTATGAATACTTATAGAGCGGTAAGATTTTTTAGAACTCCTATTCTTGGGGTCAAGGTTCCTGTGAGTCCCATTAATGTTAGCAAACTGCATGAATCAAATTATGCATGCACCAATTCAACATACAGTTATGGGATTCAAAAATATAATGCTAATATAAATTTTTTTTATGGATAGTGAAAGTAATAACTGCAGCTACCTTGGTAGCATTTTGATTCAGGGCAAGAGCTACTGAAATAGCTCCTCCTCATCCATTTACAGTACTTTGATATGGAACAAGGAGCAATTGATGGAGGGAAGACAATTAACATCAGAAAAATTTTGTAGGCAATATTTCTTAGTATTTTGTTTTCTTTTAATGAACTAAATAGTGCTAATAAGGAAAAAAATGATAACATTTCCTATCATTTTATATTAACTTTGCCTATTAAAGTAGTTTTCTGTGCAGAAATATTAGACTTACTTACCGATCTTTGTATAATTAATGAGTTGTACAGTAACTTCAGTTTGGTTGTCAATCGCTTGTCTAATTTTTTTCACAGTTGTTGAATCTGTTTCAAGTCCTTAAAGAAATCTGAATGACCAAGGAGTATCCAAGTAAAGATAAACTTGACATAGATAATTTCCAATTAAATCAACCTCTCGAATGAAATTTTATAATATTCTAAGATAAAATGTAGTTTGTGAAAGTGTGGAATATATATGAGGTGTGAACCAACAAAGTGTCAATATAATCAGAAAAGGAAGTTCACCTGTGTTTCCATTTCTTTTGTTACAGATCAAATTTGATATCTGTCATTATGATAAGAACAAATAACAAAAGTTCTTTTAATTTTTGGATAGAAATTGCAATAAATTGAATAGTAAAAAATTGTTGTAACGAATAAGAACATCAATAGAAATGGAAATTAAGAAGAGAAGAAAAAAATGAATGAAAAATCAAAGAAAAAAATTAATCAAGAAAAAAAATATGACTCGCTGATTTCTGTTGGGATGCAAAATATGCCTAATGAATTGAGCCAGCAACTGAAGATAAGAGCAAACCCGAATTCCTGACGTGCTTCCTTATGCACTTGAAACTGGATTTGGTCCCTCCATATATAAAAAATCCAAATTACAGTTAACTAATTTGCTATGCTATGTCATTTGCCAAACATGTAATAATTAAGGTTATATATATAGCTTCCTTCTTTTTCTCTATGCATATACAAGTAGAACCATATACTTTGCTCTCTTGTGACCTCTAATTAAAGAACCATATACTACTTTTGTGTTTCTCTTCTCAATGATAATCTTTTGATCTTTTTTATAATTTTATATTTTTCTTACCTACCAAGTCTCTTCCAATAGTGTATGACAAATCTCCTCGATCGTCCTATTTTTCAGAGCATCTCACTTCTTATTTAATTTACAATTTCCATCATCACTTGAGTGAGGTGACAGAATCATCTAATCATTTTAGTTTCTCTACAGAAGAACTATTCAATGCTTTTTTTTATACAGAAGCAACCTTGATTCATAGAATTATTCGTGACAGAAATATATTAAGGAATCTTGATCTTCTTGTCTTACCGGAGGCAATTAAGGAAGCAATAAAGAATCATAACCAATTAGTTCCATGCGATGGCAGTGACTGCATTTCATTTCTCTATTACCCAAACAAATATGGTTTAGAACAACAAGCGACCTCTACTGAATTCAGATTTCAGTAAACAACAACTGAATCACTTGAACTAAACCAAACTTCAGATTTCACTGATAACAGGCAATTAGTGTACCAAACCCCCAAATTAAAAACCCTAAATCGAAACCCTAAACCTCTCAAACTTCAAAACTGAATGAAAATCAATACATACCTTCTCGATGATGGTGAGCACAGAGAGAACGATGATGCTAAGCGCGCGGTGACGGTCGGCACAGAGACAACAAGGGTGAGATGCAACGGTGAGCGCAGAGACAACTAGGTTGAGCAGCGATAGTGAGCACAGATACAACGACGGTGACCGGTGATGGTGAGAGCAGAGACTACGAAGGTGTGGGGACAATGAGTACAGTAGTAGATGAACGCAGGTAAAGCAGATGAGGAGTGGTGGCAGCGACGAGTGGTGGTGAAGGTGAAGTGATGAGTGGTGAGTGGTGAGTGGAAAGACGAAGGTGAGTGGAGAGACGAAGGTAAGTGGCGAAGTGGTGAGGGGGGAAACCTTTCTTCGAAGGAGTGAGTGGCACCGGCTATGTGATTTGGTGAAAAGAAAACAAAAATTTCACAAGTGTCGTAGGTGTATTTAGCGTTCTTGCATTAGGAAACGCTTATAAAGCGCACCCAAAACCTAACCATTAGACCATTCTTGAAAAGCGTTTTCTTTAATGAGAAAAGTGTACCCATAGATATTAAGAAAAGGCTATGCTTTATAAATGATCTTTATAATATCTAAGGAGACACTTTTCAAGTGATGCCACAACTATGTTTCCTATTCTCCTATAAAATAGTAACACTAAAAAAAGCGTAGCCTATTCTATGAATAGGCTACGCTTTCTATGAATAGGCTACGCTTTTTAAATGTAGCTTAAAAAAGTGTGGTTGAATGAGTGTTTTTCTTATAGTGTCTTTTTTTATAGATTCAAGAATTTAATATTAGATATTTAAAATCTAACAATCATATATTTAAAATACATACTAATTATTGGTTGATTGTTCCGTGAGATTTGTCCAAGTGATATATAAGTCATAATATAATTGTAGGCCTATATTACTATGTAGATAGCAAATTTATCTACATGTGTAGATTACTGATGCGTGAGCATCTTTCCTATCTTTTCCTAATGAATTTGCATTCAAATTGTTGAGTTTAATCAAGATTCAAATATCTTTTAGCCACTATGGATGCTACTTTGAGTCGTGTGCAATTCTATTTATTTCAAGTAGCATTCAAATGGATTTGATGGAGTTTTATAGAAGAAGAGGAAGAAAGTGGATGATGCTGTCAACCCTGACCTCTTTGCACTTTGACAGGCATAACTTGAGCTATAGAAATCCAATTGACGTGATTCCAGCGGCATTAAAAAATCAACTTCCAGAACTTTCCAACGATATATAATAGTTTACACCTTTCTTATGGAATTACTGCCTTGGTGCCACCAAACTTGGGAAATCCCAAGATTAGCGCCATGATCATCACAAAGCTTCCCATGCGTACTGCCTTGGTGGTGCCAAACTTGGATTTTCCAAGTTTGGCGCCAGGATGAAGAAACAATTGAGAATCGCAAGCGGAAGAAGTGATGCCAAACTTGGCCCAGCCCAAGTTTGGCGCCATGTTCAGCAATTTGGGGTGGTCCCCACTTCTCCAAGAAGCCAACACGTAATCTTTTAATAATTTTGATTAAAATTTTATTTTATTTATAAATAGGAAAATATATTATTTAGTTTTAGAAAATATATTTTTACATTAATTAGGATTAGATATAAAAGGAAAAAGAATCAGCCCTTCGGGTTTCTCTCATCTCATCTCTTCTCTCATACCTTATTCCGCAATTTACAGTTTTTCTGAATCCTAGTTTTTTTTTCTCTGAACCATGAGCAACTAAACCTCCACTGTTAAGGTTAGGAGCTCTATCTATTGTATAGATTGATACTATTATTTTTCTATTTTAATTCATGTATTGATTTCTATTTCAAGAATTGTTTCCGTTCTTTATTTTATGAATCTAGGTGGAACGGAAGTATGACCCTTGTTCTAATTGAGTTATTGTATAACTTGGAAATGCTCTTTACCTGAACAACAACTTGAAAACAATTTCTCCTAAATTTTAAATTTTCTGGACTTAACGGGATACGTGACATATAATCCTTTTATATTTGGGTAATTAGGGTTTCTGTGGCATATGAACCAGAATTGAACTTCATCCTCTAATTGGAATTAAGTGACCAAGGAATTGGCGGTTGATGAAGGTTAGAGGAGACTAAAAGGGTCTAAGGAATTAGGGTTTAGTCACATATAGTTTGCCATGAATTGAATCTTGCATGATTAAAATAGTTAGTAAGAAAATTCAATCCGGAAGATAGATATCTCTGAAGCCTTAACTGTTTTCTCCATATATATTTCACCTCAATTTATTGCTTGTTTTCTTATTCTCTAAATTACTATTTGATGTATTTGAACTCTCAACTCTCTTTTCTATTTGTCTAACTAAGTAAATCATTTAACCATTGTTGCTTAATCCATCAATCCTCGTAGGATCGACCCTCATTCTCTTGAGGTACTACTTGGTACGACCCAGTGCACTTGCCGGTTAGTTTGTGAGTTATAAATTCTGCACCAAGTTTTTGGCGCCGTTGCCAGGGATTGACTGTGATTGACAACTACTGGTTGTTTGATTTCTTAGATTAGGAGTTTTTGCTTTCATTTCATTTAACTTATTTCTTTAAATTTAAAAAAAAATATTGATTTATTTTATTAAAAATTTTCTTTCTCTTAATTTCTGAAATTAAGTTTGGTGTCCCCTTAGTTGTTTTATTCTTCCTAGTTATTTTACTTATTGAGTTTAAATTTTATACTCCGTTTTGTTTATTAGTTATTTTATTTTTTTATTCAGTTTATTTTCTTTATTTTATTTTTATTTTATTTTATTTTCTTTTATATTTTATTTTATTTCCATTTTTTTCTATTATTTTTATTTTTCTTTATGTTCTTTCTTCTTTGCTTGTCTGTTTATCACATGGTGCGTTTAATTTTGTTTGGTGTTTTGTGCTAAC
>NC_029789.2:45814422-45828584 GCF_000816755.2 Arachis ipaensis | reverse complement strand
CTTTTTGCTTATTAGTTGTTTTATTTTCTTAATTATTCACTTTATTTTCTTTATTTTATTTTTCTTTTATTTTTGTTTTCTTTTATATTTTATTTTATTTTTATTTTTTATTATTTTATTTTTCTTTATGTTCTTTCTTCTTTGCTTGCCTATTTACCACATGGTGTGTTTATTTCTATTTGGTATTTTGTGCTAAGAAAAAATAATGGAGAGATATCACATGGGTTACTATTCATACCCAAGGAGTGATTCATATTATTGTGGATGGAGGAACTACCCGAATTTTGGTTAGCAAAGTTAAAACCAAAGAAACTTTAGTGCCCCATGTTCTAACTATCAAGAACCACCATCTTTATATTCATACCAAGAACCACCACCTCTCTATCCATATCAAGAACCATCATCTTTCTACTCATATCAAGAGCCACCATCTCTCTACTCATACCAAGAACTATCCTCCTCTTTTTATTCATATCAAGAGCTACCATCTCCTTATTCATATCAAGAACCATCAGCTCTTGAGCTTCCTACGAAAGAATGCATACATGATATGAGGATGCGTGTCAAAAATATAGAAAAATATGCAGAGTCGATTATCAAGCACCTGGACAATATACAAGCAAATTCCTTCCCAAGAGATACAGTGTAAGATCCTATGGAAGAAAGTGAGGAAATCAATCGAAGGAGTTCATACTCCAGTGAATTAGAGAACTCTCCACCCTCACACATGGAAGAAGAGGAAGATGAAAAAACAAAGGAGGAAGATGCACAAACAAAGGAGGAAGATACACAAACAAAGGAGGAAGCCATGCACACTCCATGCTTGCACATTCTAATAATTCAGGAGAAAGCCATACAAGTCCCTTCAATTTTATGCATGCAAGCTCCTGAGAAGAAAATGCACCGCCTACATTTGAATTGAAGCCTTCTCCCCTAACACTTGAATATACTTTCCTTGGTCCTAGTGAATTAGAGAGTTATATGGGAGTTGCTTTTTGGTGGGTATTGATGAGCGGATAATTTATACACTTTTTGGCATTATTTTTAGGTAGTTTTTAATATGTTTTAGTTACTTTTCAGTATATTTTTATAGTTTTTATGCAACAATTCACATTTTTGGATTCTACTATGAGTTTGTGTATTTTTTTGCAATTTTAGATATTTTCTGGCTGAAATTGAGGGATCTGAGCAAAAGTCTAATTCAGAGGCTGAGAAAGGACTGCAGATGCTGTTGGATTCTGACCCTCCTGCACTCGAAGTAGATTTTCTGGAGCTACAAAAGCCCAATTAGCGCGATCTTAATTGCTTTGAAAAGTAGACATCTTGGGATTTCCAATGATGTATAATAGTCCATACTTTGGCCGAGATTTGATGGCCCAAACTGGCATTCAACGCCAGCCAAAGACCCATTTCTGGCGTAAAATGCCGGAACTGGCAACAAAACTGGAGTTAAATGCCCAAACTAGCATCCAAGCTGGCATTTAACTCTAGAAAAGGCCTATGCACATGTAAAGCTCAATGCTCAGTCCAAGCACACACCAAAGGGGCCCTGGAAGTGGATTTCTGCACTATCTGCACTTAGTTACTTATTTTCTGTAATCCTTAGTAACTAGTTTAGTATAAATAGCACTTTTTACTATTGTATCTAGAGAAGCTTATGTGACTTTTCACATTGGGAGGCTGGCCATTCGGCCATGCCTAGACCTTTTTCTCTTATGTATTTTCCAACGGTGGAGTTTTTACACCTCATAGATCAAGGTGCGGAGCTCTGCTGTTCTTCATGAATTAATGCAAGTACTATTGTTTCTCTTTCAATTCACGCTTACTTCTTCTCCAAGATATACTCTCATACTTAATTCAGTTAAGTCAGAATGAAGGGGTGACCCGTGACAATCACCCACTATCTTTGTTACTCGCTTAGCCAAGATCCGCATGCTTGGCAACCACAAGCGGTCTATATGATGTTCAACGTAGTCATTGGATGACAGCCATAGTATAGTCTCTTGGGTCTCTGATCCACGGATTTGACTTGCCTCTCCTGACAACAGAGCATTCAAATTCATGAGATTAGAACCTTCATGGTAGAGGCTAGAACTAATTGGCAGCATTCCTGAGATCCGAAAAGTGTAAACTTTGTCTGTGGTATTCCGAGTAGGATCTGGGATGGGATGACTGTGACGAGCTTCAAACTCACGAATGTTGGGCACAGTGACAGTATGCAAAAGGATAGAGAGATCCTATTCCGACACAAGTGAGAATCGACAGATGATTAGCCGTGCGGTAGCTGTGCCTGGTATTTTTTATCCGAGACGAGAGATTCGACAGTTGATTAGCCATACAGAAACCGTACCTGGACCATTTTCACTGAGAGGACGGATGGTAGCCATTGACGATGGTGATCCACCAATATACAGCTTGCCATGGAAGGGAGCATGCATGATTGGATGAAGACAATAGGAAAGCAGAGGTTCAGAAGCAACAAAGCATCTCCAAACGCTTATCTAAAATTCCCACCAATGAATTACATAAGTATCTTTATTTTAATTTACGTTTTATTTATCTTTCAATTATCAAAACTCATAACCAATTGAATCTTCCTGACTAAGATTTACAGGATGACCATAGCTTGCTTCAAGCTGGCAATCTCCGTGGGATCGACCCTTACTCGCATAAGGCTTTATTACTTGGACGACCCAGTGCACTTGCTGGTTAGTTGTACCGAAGTTGTGAAAAGTGTTATCACAATTCCGTGCACCAAGTTTTTGGCGCCGTTGCCGGGGATTGTTCGAGTTTGGACAACTGACGGTTCATCTTGTTGCTCAGATTAGGTAACCTTCTTTCTTGTTTCAACCTTTATTTTCTTTTCAAAAAGTTTTTAAAAATAATTCAAAAAAAAAGTTTTCGAAAAAAAAAATGTTCTTCAGAATTTTTAAGAATGAATTCCACCTTAAAGATCCATGATGATATATTGAAGCTTGGCTGGCTATTAAGCCATGTCTAATCTTTTGGACTGAAGCTTCCACTTATCATTGCAGCTATTGGAGGAGCCTTTGGATTCTCATTTATAATTCTGTGCTAAAGTTTGGCTGGCCATTTGGCCATGTCTAATTCTTTTGGACCGAAGCTTTAGACTAACATTGCATGAATCCTGAAATTCTTTTTAAAAATTTTGAATTCCTTTATTTTCTTTTTCCAAAATAATTTCGAAAAAAATACAAAAAAAATTTAATAAAATCATAAAACCAAAAAATTTTGTGTTTCTTGTTTGAGTCTTGTGTCAAATTTTAAGTTTGGTGTCAATTGCATTTTTTTAATTTTCTTAAAATGTTCGAAAATTCATGCATTATGTTCTTCATGATCTTCAAGTTATTCTTGATGATTTTCTTTGTTTGATCTTTACATTTTCTTATTTTGTGTCTTTTCTTGTTTTTCATATGCATTTTTGAATTATTAGTGTCTAAAGTTTAAAAATTTTTAAGTTTGGTGTCTTGCATGTCTTTCTTTTCTTAAAAATTTTCAAAAATATGTTGTTGATGTTCATCATGATCTTCAAAGTGTTCTTGGTGTTCATCTTGACATTCAAAGTATTCTTGCATGCATTGTTTGTTTTGATCTTAAATTTTTATATTTTGTTTCATTTTGTTATTTTTCTCTTCCTCATTAAAAATTCAAAAGTAAAAAAAAAAAAGTATCTTTTCCTTATTCTTCTCATAATTTTCGAAATTTTGAGTTGACTTAGTCAAAAACTTTTAAAATTTAGTTGTTTCTTGTTAGTCAAGTCAAAATTTCAATTTAAAAACTTTATCTTTTCAAATCTTTTTCAAAATCAATTCTTTTTCATTTTTTTTTATGATTTTCAAATTTTATTCTTAAAATTTTTCAAAATCTTTTTCATTTTTCTTTTAATGTTTTCAAAAATTTTAAAACTAATTTTTCAAAATCTTTTTCTTAATTTTATTTCATATTTTCGAAAATCCTTGCTAACAATTAATGTTTTGATTCAAAAAATTCAAGTTTGTTACTTTCTTGTTAAGAAATGTTCAATCTTTAAATTCTAGAATCATATCTTTTAGTTTCTTGTTAGTCAAGTCATCAACTTTAATTTTTAAAATCGAATCTTTTTTATTTCTTTTTCAATTATTTTTTAAAATAAATTTCAATCATATCTTTTTAAAATTTTAATTTCAAAATCTTTTTCTAGCTTCTTATCTTTTCAAAATTTATTTTCAAATCTCTTTTAACTAACTACTTGACTTGTTTGTTTTAATTTTAAAAATTTACTATTTCTTATCTTTTTCAAAACCACCTAACTACTTTTTCACTTCTCATTTTCAAAAACAACTAACCACTTTTTCAAAATTCTTTTTAATTAACTAATTGTTTTAAATTCTAATTTTATTTTATTTCTTTTAATATTTTTGAACACTAACTAAATAATTAAAATAAAAAAAATATTTTTCTTTTATTTTACTTAAAAAAATTCGAATACTCTCTCTCATCTCTTTCTATTTATTTTATTTATTTACTAACACTTCTCATCTAATAATTCGAACCCTCTCCCTCTCTCTGTGTTCGAATTCTTCTTATTCTCTCTCTACCTCATTCTTCTATTCTTCTTTTCCTCTAACACAAAAAGGAATCTCTATACTGTGATATAGAGGATTCCCATTCTCTCTTTGTTCTCTTCTTTTTCATATGAGCAGGAACAGGAATAAAGACATTCTTGTTGAAGCTGATCCTGAACCTGAAAGGACTCTGAAGAGGAAGCTAAGAGAAGCTAAAGCACAACACTCCGGAGAGGACCTTACAGCAAATTTCAAAAAAGAGGCAGACATGGCAGCCGAACCTGAGAACAATGGTGGAGATGCAAGGAAGATGCTTGGTGACTTTACTGCACCAACTTCCAACTTCTATGGAAGAAGCATCTCAATTCTTGCAATTTGGGCAAACAACTTTGAGCTTAAGTCTCAATTAGTTTCTCTAATGCAGCAGAACTGCAAGTTTCATGGACTTCTATTGGAAGATCCTCATCAGTTCTTAGCTGAATTCTTACAAATCTGTGACACTGTTAAGACCAATGGGGTTGATCCCGAGGTCTACAGACTTATGATTTTTGATACGTGAAAAATTATTTCTCCTCACGTATAACCACCAGCAAGTATACCGGGTCGCATCAAGTAATAAAACTCACTTAGAGTGAGGTCGATCCCATGAGGATTAACGGATTAAACAATCAATAGTTAGTTGATTATTCTAGTTAGACAATCATTTTGGAGTGATGAGCAAACAACAGGAACTGTAAATGACATGAAGATAAAGGAAAGCAATAAATTTCAGGGAAAATAAATGACATGAATGTAAAGTACTGAAAAGTAAAATTGCAAGAAAGTAAAGAACATTAAAGTAAAGTGCAGGGGAATAAAATGCTGGAAAGTAAAGTACAAGGAAGTAAAAATTGTAAGAAAGTAAGTGACGGAAAGTAAAGATGGAAAGCATAAGGGATTAGAGATGTTGATTCCTCATGAATTAATGGATCTCACTCCTTCTCAATCATGTAAGGTAAATCCATGGCAGATTATGAGTAATTAAACCCCAATCTCTTGGTGATTTAATTTCTCTTCACATAATCAATTGCCAATCTCTTGATCTAATTGCTCATGAGAAGAGGTGAAGTTCAATTTCTAATCCAAAAGCCACACAACCCTCAAGACCTCAACTCAAAGAGGTTATATGTCACGTACCAACTAAGAGTGTGTTGATGAGGAGGATTATGAGAGAAGAGCCTCAAACTGAATTCCATGATCCCTCTCTCGAGGCTCACATAAAATTCAAGTAGACTCAATCCCCCTCTCGGTGGTGATTGAATCTTTGAAGCACAAAAGCTCTTTCTTAGAAAAACAAACATGATTTCTAATCTCATACTACATAAATCCAAAGACCCCAATATTAGAGAGGTTACATGTCACAATACCAACTCTAAATCAAAATCAACTTCATTATGCCAAGAGAGCTCAAACTGAATCCTATGATCCCTCTCTCAAGGTTCACAATAGGATTCTAATATATCCAAGGATCTTTAAAGAACAAAACTCTCTTGCAAGGATTCTAATAGATATCCAAGTATGAAGATAGAGTGAAGAAGAGAAGGAGAAATAAACATCAATTCAATCAAAATTGAAGCAGAGCTCCTTTCCCAAATACAAAGGGAATTAAGTGATCATTGCTCTCAAATGAAAACTAAATTGCATGAAATTAAAGTGCATGAAAATAAAGAGTGAGAATTCAAAATAGAAATTGAAAATTCAAGAATTCATAAATGAAAATTACAAAGTAAACTAAACTACTACTAAAGAAGAAGAGAAGAGGAAGAGAAGAAGAGTGTTTGAGGGGAGGGGTCTGAAGACCCACTCCCAATGGAGTGTGCCAATTCACAGAATTCCAAATTGGTCTCCTCCGTCTCCAGCCTCTTTAATTCTATGAAGATAATGCCTTTATATAGGCTTTCTTAAAGTGCAAATTGAAATGAAATTAAAAGCAAATTACAATCAAAATGAAAATTAACCATTCTAGATCATTCTTGTGGCCTTGATTGGTTGAGATTTATGGGCTTTGTTCTTGTTGGATTAGCTAGCTCATGAGTGGAGTTGCTGGCCTTTAAGGAAAACAGAGGAAGCAGAGCTTGTTCACATCAATTCTGGCCCAGTGGTGTTACTGGCAAACACGCCAGTTCAGAGCACGTTGGCAACGTGCCAATGCATTTCCTGGAATGGGAGCTTGGTGCTTGGGCGTTGTTGTCCAAGTTGTTGCCAAACACTTGGCTCATTCTTCCTTCTTAGCTTCACTTTTCATGCTTGATGTTGCCTAAACTTTGAGCTTCAATCCTTTCCTTCAATATAGACTATTATATATCATTGGAAATCTCGGAATGTCTTCTTTCTAATGCACTTGGAGTCATCTCAATTAGATTTTCCTAGCTCAAGTTATGCTCCATTGAAGAAGGCAAGGTCAGGCTGCCCTTGGTTAGGGCGTTTTTGCCAAACACGCTAGTGGCAACGTGCTAGTGAACTCCCCTAGCCCAATTTCTTGGCCTTGGAGTTGTTGCTGGAGTTGCCAAGGAACACGCCAGTTCATCCCTTGCCTGGCAACGTGTTCGAGCCTCTTTTTGGCTCATTCATACTTCCTTGAATCTCAACTTCATTTTCTTATTTTTGGGGCATAAAGATGACTCTGATTTGAGCTTCCATTTCATGCTACACTATAGACTATTATATATCGTTAGAAAGCTCTAGATGTCAGCTTTTCAATGCAATTAAAAAAACTTCAATTGGATCTCTGTAGCTCAAGTTATGCTCTATTGAAGAGGGTAAGGTTAGCCTGCCAAAATCGCACACGTTTTTAGTAAACACGCCCTTGTTTCCAGCGTTGCCAACATGCTCAGATTCTGAAGCTCTAAATAAAGCCAGCTTTTGAAGCTTCAAATGAATGCAAACCCTATACTATGATATATGGTTGGAAAGCTCTTGATGTCTACTTTCCAATTCCACTGAAATCACCTCCTTTGGAGCTTTGTAGCTCAAGTTATGCACCCTTGAAGAAGGTAAGGTCAAGGTGCCAACTTTGTTGGAGTTGTTGGTGAAGTTGCCATCAAACACTCTAGTGCCAACGTGCTAGTGACTCCCTGCTTGCCTTGGCCTTGGCGTTGTTGCTGGGGTTGCCAAGAAACACGCCGGTTCATCCTCAAGGCAACAACGTGCAAGTCTCTTCCTTCTTGCCAAGCTTGCTATATCCTCAAGCTTTCTTGCTCCATTGACTTCTTGCCTCATTACCTATCATTAACCAAACACATGCCTCAAAACCTTGCTAAATCACAAGATTTTGCATCATTCATAACAACAAACAATTCTTGCATAAATCTCATGAAAATACACATAATTAACAATGTTCGATTGAATCAAGGCATGGATACAATTCTCATCCAAATACTTGCTTATTGCCTAAGAAAATGCATGAAACCAACCTAAAGCATACAAAAAATGGCTAGTAAAACTAGCCAAGATGCCCTGGCATCACAACACCAAACTTAAATCTTGCTTGTCCCCAAGCAAGTAAAGAACTATGCATAAAGAATTTTCTTAATTGGAATGTATTGAAGAATTGTTTATGATGCCTTAGTGGGTGAAGTGATTAAGTGATGGTGGGGTGAACCCCAATTTATATGCTTATACAAGGATTCCAATGCTTATTAGTCCTTACATTTTAGAAGTCTTAGATCTTAGGACTTTTATTCAAATGATATTATGGAAGTCTCTTCATAGATAATCACCTTGAAGCAGCACTTATTTTCTAGCATTTTTTTCTTTTTGGATTTTGACCTCGACTCTAAGTGTCATGTCTCAAAGCGGCTCTTTAGATAAGCTTTCAATCAATACGCCCAAACCAGTTGGTCTAAGGTATTAGGTGTTGAAGCACCCCTTAGGATTTACTTGCTCAAGCCTCTCTCTTTGACACAAATCCACCACAAGCATTTAACTAGGACAACAACTATTTGAGTTCTTGTTTCTTTCTTTTTCTTCCTAGTAACTGATGCTCAGAGCCTTGGGCTTTGTTCTTTATTTTTCTTTTTCTTTTGTTTTCTTTTGTTACTGCTTCTTGGATCAATAGATGTTTGAGAAATTCCATAATACTTCTCAAAACTTGATTTCCTGTCTATGAGCTCCCATGCAAGTTTTCACAAACATGCAACCTCAATACACAATCATACAATTAGAACCTCCACTCCTCTTAATCTTTTGCTAGCCCCAAGATTTATAAAATTCTTCAACATTTTCCTTTCAAAAGAATGGTTTCTTTGTTGCATTCTTAGAGATATTGGGTGCAAGTAAAATTCAAGATGATAATCATGATATCATAGCAACATGTTACAAATCAAATATTAAGTTATGCTTATCCACAAGGAGTAATTACACATGCATACAAAAATAAAAGACAATCATGCAATTTAAAGTGCTGGAAACAAATAAGAGGAAAAAGAACTTTACCACCTTGTAGTTCATCTTCATTGTTGTTGTCATTTTTTTCCTACTCTTCTACCACCCACACCAAACTTAGAATGCTTGCTTGTCCTCAAGCAACAATTAAAATAGTGGTGATGGGGTTTATGATGGGTCATGAGTGTCTTCAACAATGGAGTGTTAGTAGGTCATGTGTTCAAGCAAGCGAAATAAAAAAAAAGTGACAATGAAGGCACAAGAAATAGAGACATTGATTGCAAAAACAAGTGGGGTGTGCATGATACATTGCATGAAAGGTAAGTGGCACACTAAACTTAGTGTGATACTTTCACTTGGAATTGATGCAAATATCCAGCAAAGATTGGAAACAAATTTTGTTGCATAGCAACACCAAACTTAGAATGCAATCATATGCCAATTTATTTGGAATGAAACTAAGCAAAAGAAACTGTTGCATGTTAATAACACAACCACTAAGAGAAAAGATTGTCACGAGTAAGAGTTTCTTGGTGAGGAATTAACACAAACAGTTGGGGACAATAAAAGAAATTATTAAAAGCAAAGAAATGACTAAAACAAAGAGAAAGAAAAAGTGTCTAATCTAGGTAATCAACCACCGGTAGATTGTTAATCACAATTAATCCCCGGCAACGGCGCCAAAAACTTGATACGTGAAAAATTAATTCTCCTCACGTATAACCACCGGCAAGTATACCGGGTCGCATCAAGTAATAAAACTCACTTAGAGTGAGTCGATCCCATGAGGATTAACAGATTAAACAATCAATAGTTAGTTGATTATTCTAGTTAGACAATCATTTTGGAGTGATGAGCAAACAACAGGAAGTGTAAATGACATGAAGATAAAGGAAAGCAATAAATTTCAGGGAAAATAAATGACATGAATGTAAAGTACTGGAAAGTAAAATTGCAAGAAAGTAAAGAACATCAAAGTAAAGTCCAGGGGAAATAAAATGCTGGAAAGTAAAGTACAAGGAAGTAAAAATTGTAAGAAAGTAAGTGACGGAAAGTAAAGATGGAAAGCATAAGGGATTAGAGATGTTGATTCCTCATGAATTAATGGGTCTCACTCCTTCTCAATCATGTAAGGTAGATCCATGGCGGATTATGAGTAATTAAACCCCAATCCCTTGGTGATTTAATTTCTCTTCACATAATCAATTGCCAATCTCTTGATCTAATTGCTCATGAGAAGAGGTGAAGTTCAATTTCTAATCCAAAAGCCACACAACCCTCAAGACCTCAACTCAAAGAGGTTATATGTCACGTACCAACTAAGAGTGTGTTGATGAGGAGGATTATGAGAGAAGAGCCTCAAACTAAATTCCATGATCCCTCTCTCGAGGCTCACATGAAATTCAAGTAGACTCAATCCTCCTCTCGGTGGTGATTGAATCTTTGAAGCACAAAAGCTCTTTCTTAGAAAAACAAATATGATTTCTAATCTCATACTACATAAATCCAAAGACCCCAATATTAGAGAGGTTACATGTCACAATACCAACTCTAAATCAAAATCAACTTCATTATGCCAAGAGAGCTCAAACTGAATCCTATGATCCTTCTCTCAAGGTTCACAATAGGATTCTAATAGATCTAAGGATCTTTGAAGAACAAAACTCTCTTGCAAGGATTCTAATAGATATCCAAGTATGAAGATAGAGTGAAGAAGAGAAGGAGAAATAAACATCAATTCAATCAAAATTGAAGCAGAGATCCTTTCCCAAATGCAAAGGGAATTAAGTGATCATTGCTCTCAAATGAAAACTAAATTGCATGAAATTAAAGTGCATGAAAATAAAGAGTGAGAATTCAAAACAGAAATTGAAAATTCAAGAATTCATAAATGAAAATTACAAAGTAAACTAAACTACTACTAAAGAAGAAGAGAAGAGGAAGGGAAGAAGAGTGTTTGAGGGGAGGGGTCTGAAGACCCACTCCCAATGGAGTGTGCCAATTCACAGAATTCCAAATTGGTCTCCTTCGTCTCCAGCCTCTTTAATTCTATCAAGCTAATGCCTTTATATAGGCTTTCTTAAAGTGCAAATTGAAATGAAATTAAAAGCAAATTACGATCAAAATGAAAATTAACCGTTCTAGATCATTCTTGTGGCCTTGATTGGTTGAGATTTATGGGCTTTGTTCTTGTTGGATTAGCTAGCTCATGAGTGGAGTTGCTGGCCATTAAGGAAAACAGAGGAAGTAGAGCTTGTTCACATCAATTTTGGTCCAGTGGGCATTACTGGCAAACACACCAGTTCAGAGCACGTTGGCAACGTGCCAATGCATTTCCTGGGCTGGGAGCTTGGTGCTTGGGCGTTGTTGCCCAAGTTGTTACCCAAGTTGTTGCCCAAGTTGTTGCCAAACACTTGGCTCATTCTTCCTTCTTAGCTTCACTTTTCATGCTTGATGTTGCCTGAACTTTGAGATTCAATCCTTTGCTTCAATATAGACTATTATATATCATTGAAAAGCTTGAAATGTCTTCTTTCCAATGCACTTGGGGTCATCTCAATTGGATCTTCCTAGCTCAAGTTATGGCCCATTGAAGAAGGCAAGTTCAGGCTGCCTTGGTTGGGGCATCTTTGCCAAACACGCTAGTGCCAACGTGCTAGTGAACTCCCCTAGCCCAATTTCTTGGCCTTGGCATTGTTTCTGGAGTTGCCAAGGAACTCGCCAGTTCATCCCTTGCCTGGAAACGTGTTCGAGCCTCTTTTTGGCTCATTCATACCTCCTTGAATCTCAACTTCATTTTCTTGTTTTTGGGGCCTAAAGATGACTCTGATTTGAGCTTCCATTTCATGCTACATGGTGCACGAAATTGTGATCATCAACAATGGCGCCAAAGGACTTGGAGCTCTTAAACGTGAATTACACTTTGTCACAATTCCGCACAACTAACCAGCAAGTGCACTGGGTCGTCCAACTAATAAACCTTACGTGAGTAAGGGTCGATCCCACAGAGACTATCGGCTTGAAGCAAGCTATGGTCACCTTGTAAAACTCAGTCAGGCTAATTCAGATGGTGATGGAGAATTGATAATTAAAAGATAAATAAAACATAAAATAAAGATAGAGATACTTATGTAATTCTTTGGTTGGAATTTCAGATTAGCGTATGAAGATGCTTTGTTCCTCCTGAACCTCTGCTTTCCTATTGCCTTCTTCCAATCATTCATACTCCTTTCCATGGCAAGCTTTATGTTGGGCATCATCGTTGTCAATGGCTACTTTCCGTCCTCTCAGTGAAAACATTCCAAATGCGCTGTCACCGCACGGCTAATCATCTGTTGGTTCTCGATCATGTTGGAATAGGATCCATTGATCCTTTTGCGTCTGTCACACGCCCAACAATCGCGAGTTTGAAGCTCGTCACAGTCATCCCTTCCCAGATCCTACTCAGAATACCACAGACAAGGTTTAGACATGTCAGATCTCAGGAATGGCTGCCAATAATTCTAGCCTATACCACGAAGGTCCCAATCTTAGATTAGAAACCCAAGAGATACACATTCAAGCTTATTTGCATGTAGAACGGAAGTGGTTGTCAGTCACGCNGTTGAATAGAGAAACAATAGTACTTTGTATTAATTCATGAAGAACAGCAGAGCTCCACACCTTAATCTATGGTGTGTAGAAACTCCACCGTTGAAAATACATAAGAACAAGGTCCAGGAATGGCCGAATGGCCAGCCTCCAAACGTGTCTAAGATAGCATAAGAATTATCAAAGATCTCCAATACAATAGCAAAAGGTCCTATTTATAGAAAACTGGTAGCCTAGGGTTACAGAAATGAGTAATTAATGCAGAAACCTTCTTCCGGGCCCACTTGGTGTGTGCTTGGGCTGAGCATTGAAGCTTCCATGTGTAGAGACTTTTCTTGGAGTTAAACGCCAGCTTTTGTGCCAGTTTGGGTGTTTAACTCCAGCTTTTGTGCCAGTTTTGGAGTTAAACGCCAGAATTCTTGAGCTAACTTGGAACAGCTGTTTGGGCCATCAAATATTAGGCAAAGTATAGACTATTATATATTGCTGGAAAGCCCAGGATGTCTACTGTCCAATGCAATTGAGAGCGCGCCAATTGGGCGTTTGTAGCTCCAGAAAATCCACTTTGAGTGTAGGGAGGTCAGAATCCAACAGCATCTGCAGTCCTTTTTCAGCCTCTGAATCAGATTTTTGCTCAGGTCCATCAATTTTAGCCAGAAAATACCTGAAATCACAGAAAAATACATAAACTCATAGTAAAGTCCAGAAGAGTGATTTTTATTTAAAAAGTAATAAAAACATAATAAAAACTAACTAAAATATTCTAAAAATATACTAAAAACAATGCCAAAAAGCGTATAAATTATCCGCTCATTACAACACCAAACTTAAATTGTTGCTTGTCCCCAAGCAACTGAAAATCAAATAGGATAAAAAGAAGAGAATATACAATGAATTCCAAAAACATCTATGAAGATCAGTATTAATTAGATGAGCGGGGCTTTTAGCTTTTTGCTTCTGAACAGTTTTGGCATCTCACTTTATCCTTTGCTCTTTTTTTTTTCTACAAGCTTTTCACTGCTTTTTCTTGCTTCAAGAATCAATTTTATGATTTTTCAAATCATCAGATAACATTTCTCCTTTTCCCATCATTCTTTCAAGAGCCAACAATTTTAACATTCTTGAAACAACAAATTAAAAAATGTGCACTGTTCAAGCATTCGTTCAGAAAAATAATAGTATTGCCACCACATCAAAATAACTAAACTGTTTTAAAATTTGAAATTCATGCACTTCTTTTTCTTTTTCAATTAAAAACATTTTTCATTTAAGAAAGGTGATGGATTCATTTTCATAGCTTTGAGGCATAGACACTTAGACACTAATGATCATGTAATAAAGACACAAACATAAATAAACATAAAGCACAATTTTCGAAAAACAGAAAATAAAGAATAAGGAAATTAAAGAACGGGTCCACCTTAGTGATGGCGGCTTGTTCTTCCTCTTGAAGATCTTATGGAGTGCTTGAGCTCCTCAATGTCTCTTCCTTGCCTTTGTTGTTCTTCTCTCATGGTTCTTTGGTCTTCCCTAATTTCATGGAGGAGGATGGAATGCTCTTGGTGCTCCACCCTTAGTTGTCCC
>NC_029789.2:45805801-45814369 GCF_000816755.2 Arachis ipaensis | reverse complement strand
GGATATAACCTCATGAACTTCTACTTCCTCTCTAATTATGATGCTATGAATCATGATAGCCCGGTCTATAGTAACTTCAGACCGGTAGCTAGTGGGAATGATTGAGCGTTGAGATGAACTCCAACCATTCCTAGCCACGGGCTTGAGGTCATGCCTTCTTAGTTGAACCGGCTTCCCTCTTGAATCTCTCTTCCATTGAGCGCCCTCTTCATATATGTCCATAAGGACTTGGTCCAACCTTTGATCAAAGTTGACCCTTCTAGTGTATGGGTGTGCATCTCCTTGCATCATGGGCAAGTTGAATGCCAACCTTACATTTTTCGGACTAAAATCTAAGTATTTCCCCCGGACCATTGTAAGCCAATTCTTAGGATCCGGGTTCACACTTTGATCATGGTTCTTGGTGATCCATGTATTGGCATAGAACTCTTGAACCATTAAGATTCCGACTTGTTGAATGGGGTTGGTGAGAACTTTCCAACCTCTTCTTCGGATCTCATGTCGGATCTCCGGATATTCGCCCTTTTTGAGCTTAAAAGGGACCTCGGGGATCACCTTCTTCTTGGCCACAACTTCATAGAAGTGGTCTTGATGCACCTTTGATAGGAATCTCTCCATCTCCCATGACTCGGAGGTGGAAGCTTTTTCCTTTCCTTTCCTCTTTCTAGAGGTTTCTCCGGCCTTTGGTGCCATAAATGGTTATGGAAAAATAAAAAGCTTTAGATTTTACCACACCAAACTTAGAAGGTTGCTCGTCCTCGAGCAAAAGAAGAAAGAAGAGAGTAGAAGAAGAAGAAATAGAGGAGATGGAGGGGGCTTTGTGTTTCGGCCAAGGGGGAGAAGTAGTGTTTAGGTTGTGTGAAAATGAAGGAGTGAAGATGGGTTTATATAGGAGTGGAGAGGGGGGGCATGGTTCGGCTATTATGGGTGGGTTTGGGTGGGAAAGTGGTTTGAATTTGAATGGTGACGTAGGTGGGTTTTATGAAGGATGGATGTGAGTGGTGAAGAGAATGGTGGGATTCGATAGGTGAGGGGTTTTTAGGGAAGAGTTATTAAGGTGATTGGTGAATGGGTGAAGAAGAGAGAGAGAGGTGGGGTAGGTGGGGATCCTGTGGGGTCCACGGATCCTGAGGTGTCAAGGATTTCTCATCCATGCACCATGTGGCGTGCAAAACGCCCCTTGCTGCCAATCCTGGCGTTAAATGCCAGGCTGCTACCCATTTCTGGCGTTTAACTCCAGCTTCTTGCCCATTCCTGGCGTTAAACGCCAATCTGGTGCCCATTTCTGGCGTTAAACGCCCAGAATGGTGCTAGACTGGGCATTTAACGCCCATTCTGCTACCCTTACTGGCGTTTAAACGCCAGTAAATTTCTCCTCCAGGGTGTTCTGTTTTTAATACTGTTTTTCCTTCTGTTTTTGCTTTTTCAATTGTTTTTGTGACTTCACATGATCATGAACCTACATAAAACATAAAATAACAAAGAAAATAGAAATTTAACATAGATAATTAAAGATTGGGTTGCCTCCCAACAAGCGCTTCTTTAATGTCAATAGCTTGACAGTGGCTCTCATGGAGCCTCACAGATGTTCAGAGCAATGTTGGAACCTCTCAACACCAAACTTGAGTTTGAATGTGGGGGTTCAACACCAAACTTAAAGTTTGGTTGTGGCCTCCCAACACCAAACTTAGAGTTTGACTGTGGGGGCTCTGTCTGACTTTGTATTGAGAGAAGCTCTTCATGCTTCCTCTCCATGGTTACAGAGGGATATCCTTGAGCTTTAAACACAAGGGAGTCTTCATTCACTTGAATGATCAATTCTCCTCTGTCAACATCAATCACAGCTTTTGCTGTGGCTAGGAAGGGTCTGCCAAGGATGATGGATTCATCCATACACTTCCCAGTCTCTAGGATTATGAAATCAGCAGGGATGTAATGGTCTTAAACCTTTACCAAGACATCCTCTACAAGTCCATAAGCCTGTTTCTTTGAATTGTCTGCCATCTCTAGTGAGATTCTAGCAGCTTGTACCTCAATGATCCATAGCTTCTCCATTACAGAGAGAGGCATAAGGTTTATACTTGACCCTAGGTCACACAGAGCCTTCTCAAAGGTCATGGTGCCTATGGTATAAGGGATTAAGAATTTTCCAGGGTCTTGTATCTTCAGAGGTAATTTCTGCCTAGTCAAGTCATCCAGTTCTTTGATGAGCAATGGAGGTTCATCCTCCCAAGTCTCATTACCAAACAACTTGGCATTTAGCTTCATAATTGCTCCAAGGTACTTAGCAACTTGCTCTTCAGTAACCTCTTCATCCTCTTCAGAGGAAGAATACTTATCAAAGCTCATAAATGGCAGAAGTAAATTCAATGGAATTTCTATGGTCTCTGTGTGAGCCTCAGATTCCCATGGTTCCTCATCAAGGAACTCCATAGAGGCCAGTGGATGTCCATTGAGGTCTTCCTCAGTGGAGATCACTGTCTCTTCCTTCTCTCCATGTTCGGCCTTGTGGGTTGTGGTTATGGCCTTGCATTCTCTTTTTGGATTCTCTTCTGTATTGCTTGGGAGAGTACTAGGAGGGAGTTCAGTAATTTTCTTACTCAGCTGACCCACTTGTGCCTCCAAATTTCTAATGGAGGACCTTATTTCAGTCATGAAACTTTGAGTGGTTTTGATTAGATCAGAGACAATGGTTGCTAAGCCAGAGTGGCTTTGCTTAGAATTCTCTGTCTGTTGCTGAGAAGATGATGGAAAAGGCTTGCTATTGCTAAACCTGTTTCTTCTACCATTATTGTTGTTGAAACCTTGTTGAGGTCTCTGTTAATCCTTCCATGAGAGATTTGGATGATTTCTCCATGAAGGATTATAGGTGTTTCCATAGGGTTCTCCCATGTAATTCACTGGTGCACGAAATTGTGATCTAAGGCAACGGCGCCAAAAACTCTGTACGCACGTCTTAATAAATCATTTTTTTTCATTCACAACTTCGATACAACTAACCAGCAAGTGCACTGGGTCGTCCAAGTAATAAACCTTACGTGAGTAAGGGTCGATCCCACGGAAATTGTTGGTATGAAGCAAGCTATGGTCATCTTGTAGATCTCAGTCAGGCGGATATCAAATGGTTATGGAGTTTTCGAAAATAGATAAGAAATAAATAGAGAATAAAGATAGAAATACTTATGTATATCATTGGTGAGAATTTCAGATAAACGTATAGAGATGCTTTCGTCCCTCTGAACTTCTGCTTTCCTGCTGTCTTCATCCAATCAGTCCTACTCCTTTCCATGGCTGGCTTTATGTAAGGACATCACCATTGTCAATGGCTACTTTTCATCCTCTCTGTGAAAATGGTCCGATGCGCTGTCACTGCATGGCTAATCATCTGGAGGCATCACCGTGGTCAATGGCTGCATCCTATCCTCTTGTGAAAATGGTCCAAATGTTCTGTCACAGCACGGCTAATCATCTGAGGTTCTCGATCATACTGGAATAGGATTCACCCTCCTTTTGCGTCTGTCACTACACCCAGCACTCGCGAGTTTGAAGTTCGTCACAGTCATTCAATCCCAGAATCCTACTCGGAATACTGATGATTGGATTTTTGACGGTTTAGAATTTCACAAATGAAATCTCGTTGAAGTATAGTCTCTAAACCAACAATAATCCTTTCATGCAAAAATTTGTTTGTCACAAGTACAAACCCCTAAAATCTATAAACCGAAGTATTTAAACCTCGGGTCGTTCTCCCTAGGAATTGTAATGAAGTATCTTGTTATTGGTTGTGAATTATATTTGGGGTTTTTAAGCTTTTGGGCAAGAAATATAAATGGCAAGGAAAATAAACTAACAACTAACAAAGCTCTTGGCAAGATATGAGAACTAGAAGTCCTATCCTAGTTATCCTTCTCAATTGTGATGAAAGAATATAGATAATATAGATGAATACATGTGATTGAACTTTTGAACCCTCACCGGATGTGTATCCGCTCTATTCACTCAAGTGTTTAAGGGTTAATTCACTCAATTCTCTTCTAATCGTGTTTTCCAAAATTTGATTTTCTTCTAACAATCAACATTTATTCAATGCATGCATACATTCATCATGAGGTCTTTCATTTAGGTTGTAATGGGGTTAGGGTCAAGGTAGGATCATTTATGGTCAAGTGGACTAGGATTTGAATCTTTGATTAGCATAGACTTTCCCACCTAACCTATTTAATGACCTATACAAATGCGAGCTATCTTAACTACCCATTCTTCACTTTTTCTTACATACTCATGCATTTTTTTTTTCATTTCTCAATACTTATGCATTGATTCTTATTGAGCTTCACTTTGGGGCATTTTGTCCCCTTTATTGCTTCTCTTTTTTTTTTCTTTCTTTTTCTATATACATTTTTTTCTTTTCTTTTCTTTTCATCATTTTTTTTTCTTTATATATATATTTTTTTCTCTTTTTCTTCTTTCAAACTAAATGCGAGAACATCAATGCATAAGGTCTCTACACTTAATCAATACATGAATATGTGCCCAATTCCTAAACATAAAAGTGTATTGCCCCTTTTTATCCCATCCAATGTTCCCAAGCCTCACCAACTTTGAATAATAAAACACTCTCACTAGCCTAGGTCAATCAAAGATCCAAACAAGGACTTTTCGTTGGTTTTCCGCTTTAGGCTTGTAATGTGCTAAAATAAGAATGAGTTGGTTAAGCATAGGCTCAAAATTGGCTAACAATGGAGAGTAAAAGGTTGGCTATTTGGGTAAGTGGCAAATGAAATAATGGCCTCAATCATATAAATGCGCTCCTTGAAAAAAAAAACCTCAATGTTTGACTAAGCATTGTTGTGATTGAAAAGTTCGAAAATTTTCTTAGTTCACCCTTTCCTTTTTCACTTAGAACCAATATATTATGCAAAAGGGTGCCTAAGTTTCACTTAAAATATGATTTCTAATCACAACCGCAAACTAAAAACAAAGATAAACAAAATGTATAAAGAAGAATCCAACTAAAAGTACGGAATCTATCATCCAAAAGATCTAAAAATATCCAAAAGCATCAAAATATCTAAGATCCAAAATAAGCAATAAAAGTATCCAAAGCAAACTAGAAATGGCATCAAAATATATACAAAGATGTGCAAATATAGGATAACTAGGCTGAAAAGTTCACCGGTTCCCAGATAATGCTACCGGTGCCCTCCCCACACTTAAAATCAAGCATCGTCCTCGATGCTAAACCGGAGGATCAGTGGGAGGTACAACGATAGGCTCTGGCTCTGACTGTGGCTGTGGGACCGGCTGAGGGACGGGCTCCTCCTGAGTCTGAGGTGGCTCTGTAGTGTCAGGGGCATTCTGCTGAGCCGGCGCCTCCGCGTCCTCCTCCTGATGATCCTGCTCATCGGAGGCCGGAGAATCGGGAAGCGGAGGTAGCTCAGCGCCCAGAGAGATAAGTGCCTGGTCCATCCGATCCAAACGGCGTCTGACATGGTGTCGCTCTCGCTCTAAGAACCGGAAGAGACGCTGGACCAGGAGATAGGTAGGCTCAGGTGCTGCTGGAGGGTCTGTAGATGGTGAAGGAGCTGCGGGTGTCGAAGATGATGGGCCAGCTGTAGGGGCTGGTGGTGAAGGTGTCCCTACGACAGCTCTAGCCCGAGAGCGGCGTCTAGCAGGTGGTTTCTCGTGCACCCAAACACCCCAGGGGATAGTAACCTCCCTGTCATCTGCATCAGCTGGTGGTGGTCGCACATCATCATCTGACCACGGGACATTAGCTAAGGCTGCCATACTCGTGACCAATGTAGGAAACGGAAGTAGGCCACGAATATGCGCCCGCCACATGCACTGTCGGATAAGCCTAGGGAAGGAGACATCCTTCCCCTCCATAACACACCCGATCAGCAAAAGCATCTCCATGGGGACCTCAGAAAAGTGGGTGGTAGGCAGGACGTAGTGGGCGAAGATCATAACAGACAAAGAACAATCATAACAGACAAAGAACAATCATGATGTTGCAATGAATAAGCAAAAGTGAACAAGTAAACCAAAAAAATGCAAGCTTCATTAAAGTCAACAACTCATATTCACAAGGCGATAATATCAACATATAGTTGAAGGAATTTGTTAAAGATGGTTAAAGGTGAGTGGAAGTGGAATGGTTAAAGAAGTTAGTAAGTTAGAAAAGTGGGTTAGTGATATGATGATATTTATGCGTAATGAAAAGAAAAGTTGTGGTTTATGTTCACGATGATTTTGCAAATCCGAGAAGTCAAAAAGGAAACGGAGATTATGCCCAAAGCTGAAATAAAGATCAAAAATGAAACTAATTTCCTTGAAAATCGGGCAGCATTCCGGCTTAAAATTGGACGTTCCCGGATAGCAACATAGCATGAGCAGTAAGAAGACAATATCAATTAAGCACATCAGCAGTGAAATACAACCCAGCAATACAAATGGCATACGCAGCAGAATAGAGCAGTTTCATATAGCAACATAGAGTCAAACAATGCCTAAATCCACTACTCAGTCCAGATTCGCTAACCACCTAAATCAAACTAAGCTAACTAACTAATCTAATTCCAACTACACTAACGGAATTAACAAAAACAGCGAAACAAAGTAAAACAGAGGAAAGGAGGAACCTGGGTGCAGAGATTGAACCGAGGAAAAGGAGGGAAGAAAAAATGAAGTGAGGCGATGGGAGAACTGGCCGGAGCAGCGCTGGGCACCGGCGGCGATGGTGGTCGCGGCGGTTGGGACAGAGGCAGAGAGGGACGGAGGTCAGAGAGGTACGGAGGTCAGAGGAGGAAGAGAGAAGGGGAGGGAGAAGAGGGGAAGGCAGTGATGGTGGCGTGGCGGCGGAGATGGTAGCGCGGTGGTGGAGATGGTGGCGCGGTGGTGGAGAAAGAGAGGAGTGAGAGAGAGGGAGAGGACGGGTGGTGGTGAGAGGGGAAGAGAAGTCGAGGGCGAGTGGCCGGCGGTGATGATGGCGCGGCGGCGGCCGGTGCTGCTGCTGCGATGGAGCGAACCGGGATCCCATATCTTGTCTTCACACCCATCCGTTAGTTGAGTTTCATGGTTTAGTCGGATGAGCGGTTGACATAAAGGTGATTGACACATAGAATTCTCTTTACTCCACCAATGCTTCCTCCTAGATCCATATAAAGCAATTCTTGTCCCAACATCATCCCTATACCTTGAGGCCTTGGCCTTGATAAGCTTAACACCTATTTTCCAACCACTACACAGCTCGTTTTTACTTTTAATTCCACAAAGAGTTCTAAGTTGACCATCATTTTCAAGCAAACCATATTTAAGTGAGAGATTAAAGCTTAGAGGTAGAGATTTTACCCACTTAAATGTTGTATTGGATGGTAACTTGGGAAGGGAGACTTCCCCACACTTAGACAATGCATCCTTGTGCTCTTCTTTGTGTATTTCCACCTCTTTGCGAGCTTCCTTGATTCCAACCTTTCCCTTTTTATCACATAGCTTGGTGTTGTCTTCAAGAACTTTGATTTCTTGTCTAATGGGAGGTGGTTCAATTTTGGACAGAAATTCATTGATGAATAAATCCATTTCTTGGTCAACCTCTTCATATTCTTCAATTTCGATATACACCAAGCCAACGTTTTCCTCTTGGTAGCTCTCTTTCTCATTGCTCACCAAGGGTATGGGAGGGGATTCCATTGTAGAGAGAAATTCATCCATGATTGAATCCATCTCTTGATAAGTCTCTTCCAAGTCTCCAACGATGATATGCCGTGGGGGTTGCGCACCCTCTTCAACTTCAATATCAAGCTCCTTGGAAGAGTGCTCCATGAGACTACATTCCCTTGGACTTTCAACATCTCCTAAATCTTCGACCACCTCTTCCTTTTCTTCAATGATCATAGGCTCCTCCAATTGTTCCAACACAAAATTTGACTCCTCATTCTCCACCGAATTTTTCAATTTCTCCTTCATGCTTTGCTCTTCTTTTGACTTTTCACATGTGGTCACGGAAGTACCTTGAGTATTCAAGCATTGGTGGGCTAAAGTGTGCACCACCTTGGTCAAATTGGTCACAAACTCAAGTGTATCCCGCTTCATGGCTTCTTGTCCTTGGAGTAACAAAGTGAGAGGATCGTCTATTGGGGCTTGGGGTGAATAGGAAGGTTCATTATTTTGGAGGGAGGGTTCATGGTAGGAAGGTGGTTCTTCTTGGTAAAGGTATGGAGATGATGAGTATTGAGGTGGTTCTTGGGAGTAATCTTGATATGGTTGTGGTGATTCTAGAGGTTCTTGCTCATAATGGCCATAAAAATATGGTATGGATGATTGGTTATATGATGGGTAGGGATCATAGGAAGGTGCTTGGTATGGGAAGGCTTGTGAGAATGGTTGAGGTTCATGTTGCGGGTACGCGTCATAGGCATATGGTGGTGGTTGGTTGTCATAAAAGGAGCCACCATAGCCATTAAATTGGCATGCATTAGGATGGAAATTATACCTATAAGTATCCGGAGGTTGTTGCCAATAGGAGTGATCAATTCCTTGAGGCTCCTCCCATCTTGGAGTGTTCCA
>NC_029789.2:45785722-45804197 GCF_000816755.2 Arachis ipaensis | reverse complement strand
AGTATTGAGGTGGTTCATGGTAGTAATCTTGATAAGGTTGTGGTGGTTCTAAAGGTTCTTGCTCATAATGATCACAAGGATGTGGTATGGGTGATTGGTTATATGATGGATAAGGGTCACATAAAGGTACTTGGTAGAAATGGGCTTGTGAGTATGGTTGAGCATCATGTTGAGGATAAGATTCATAGGCATATGGTGGTGGTTGATTGTCATAAAAGGAGTCACCATAGCCATTGAATTGGCATGCATTAGGATGTGAATTATACCTATAAGTGTCCGGAGGTTGATGCCAATAGGAGTGATCAATTCCTTGAGGCTCCTCCCATCTTGGAGTGTTCCATCCTTGGTACATGTTAGCATTGAAGTCCACATTTCCTACAACGCACTTAGAACCAAACTCAAAGCCAAAGTGGTGAGAATTCATAATGAGAGAACAAAATAAAACTAACAAAAATTAAGAAACAACAAAAGATAAACCTATTCACAATATTCACATATGTATAATACCCAATAACACAACACCATTGCAAATCCCCGGCAACGGCGCCATTTTGATGATTGGATTTTTGACGGTTTAGAATTTCACAAATGAAATCTCGTTGAAGTATAGTCTCTAAACCAACAATAATCCTTTCATGCAAAAATTTGTTTGTCACAAGTACAAACCCCTAAAATCTATAAACCAAAGTATTTAAACCTCGGGTCGTTCTCCCTAGGAATTGTAATGAAGTGTCTTGTTATTGGTTGTGAATTATATTTGGGGTTTTTAAGCTTTTGGGCAAGAAATATAAATGGCAAGGAAAATAAACTAACAACTAACAAAGCTCTTGGCAAGATATGAGAACTAGAAGTCCTATCCTAGTTATCCTTCTCAATTGTGATGAGAATTGTTCATTGCTACCACTTAGTTAACCCTTACTAAAGAAAGGAAAGTCAAGTGGATGAATTGACTTGAGCCACAAGTCCTAGCCAACTCCCAAGGAAAGACTAGCTTTAGTGCACTCCAAACCAATTAGCAATCTCTCCAATTATCAATCAACAAAGGAATTAGATAACTCAAGTGTCACTAATTACTCTACCTAGGCCAAGAGGAACAAAATCTAACTAATAGCTATAAGAGACATTTCATCAAAAACATAGAGTGCAATACAAGTGAACACATAAATTTGCAAGAATTAAAGAGAGATCTAACTACAAAGGCAAGAGGTCCACAATAGAAAACTAAATCAATCATGAAACAACAAAGAACTTACCAATTGCATTGAAGGAGAAATGTAGATCTACAAAAGAGAATTCACAAACTACAAACAAAGGAATTACATTAGAAGAAGAATCCTACAAGTGCAATAGAGGAGAGGAACGAAAATTAGAAGAGAGAATAAGAAGAAATAGATCTAGATCTAAGAACTAATCTAATCCTAATCCTAGAGAGAAGAGAGAGCTTCTCTCTCTAGAAACTAACTACAGAGCTAAACTAAACTAATTGGTAACTAACACATATTTCCCTCTTCACTCCTTGGGTTAAATAGCATCAGAAATGAGTTGGATTGGGCCCACAAGGCTTGTAAATTCGCTAGCCACGAGTTTGCATGAAGTGAATCACGTGCACCAACGGCGCATACGCGTACAGTGCGCGTACGCGTCCTTATACGTATAGCAACTATGGCAAATCTTATATCATTTCGAAGCCCCGGATGTTAGCTTTCCAACCCAACTCCTATTTCAATCCTGGAATTACTAGTAAACACATCAAGGCATCTTATGGAATCAAACAGAAACTAGAATTCATCAAAATAAGGCTTAAAAAGCATGTTTTTACACTTAAGCACAATTATGGAAGAGATAACAAAACCATGCTAATTCTTAGGCTAAATGTGACAAAAGGTTATCAAAATACTTTAAATTCAATGCAAAACAAACCGTCAAATTGGGGTTTGTCAAATACCACAGACAAGGTTTAGACTTTCCAGACTCTCATGAATGCCGCCATCAATCTAGCTTATACCACGAAGATTCTGACTAAGAGATCCAAGAGATACTCATTCAATCAAAGGTAGAACAGAAGTGGTTGTCAGGCACGCGTTCATAGGGAATGATGATGATTGTCACGTTCATCACATTCATGTTGAAGTGCGAATGAATTTCTTAGAAGCGAAATAAGTTGAATTGAATATAAAACAGTAGTACTTTGCATTAAATCATGAGGAACAGCAGAGCTCCACACCTTAATCTATGGAGTGCAGAAACTCTACCATTGAAAAATACATAAGTGAATTCAGGGTAAGCATGGCCGAGTGGCCAGCCTCCCATGGAGGTCTAGAGATCTAAAAATGATCAAAAGATGATCCCCCCAGATCATAAGATGTCTAATACAATAGTAAAAAGTCCTATTTATACTAAACTAGTTACTAGGGTTTACAGAAGTAAGTAATTGATGCATAAATCCACTTCTGGGGCTCACTTGGTGTGTGCTTGGGCTGAGCTTGAATGTTACACGTGTAGAGGCTCTTTCTGGAGTTGAACACCAGGTTGTAACGTGTTTCTGGCGTTCAACTCTGGTTCGTGACGTGTTTCTGGCATTTAACTCCAGACTGCAGCATAGAACTGGCGTTCAACACCCTTTTGCATCGTCTAAACTCGGTCAAAGTATAGACTATTATATATTGATGGAAATCCCTGGATGTCTACTTTCCAACGCAATTAGAAGCGCGCCATTTTAAGTTCTGTAGCTCCAGAAAATCCACTTTGAGTGCAGGGAGGTCAGAATCCAACAGCATCAGCAGTCCTTCTTCAACCTCTGAATCTGATTTTTGCTCAAGTCCCTCAATTTCAGTCAGAAAATACATGAAATCACAGAAAAACACACAAACTCATAGTAAAGTCCAGAAATGTGAATTTAACATAAAAACTAATGAAAACATCCCTAAAAGTAACTAGATCCTACTAAAAACATACTAAAAACAATGCCAAAAAGCGTATAAATTATCCGCTCATCATTCACCTCTTCCATTGTTGGGTTCTCAGGATCATAAGCTTCTTCTTTAGAGGAAGCTTCCTTAGTACTGCCTGGTGCAGCTTGCATTCCAGATAGACTCTGAGAAATCATATTGACTTGCTGAGTCAATATTTTATTCTGAGCCAATATGGCATTCAGAGTATCAATTTCAAGAACTCCTTTCTTTTGATTTGTCCCATTATTCACAGGATTCCTTTCAGAAGTGTACATGAATTGGTTATTTGCAACCATTTCAATGAGTTCCTGAGCTTCTGCAGGCGTCTTCTTCAGATGAAGAGATCCTCCAGCAGAGCTATCCAATGACATCTTGGATAGTTCAGATAGACCATCATAGAAAATACCTATGATGATCCATTCTGAAAGCATATCAGAAGGGCACCTTCTAATCAATTGCTTGTATCTTTCCCAAGCTTCATAGAGGGATTCACCTTCCTTCTGTCTGAAGGTTTTAACTTCCACTTTAAGCTTGCTTAATTTTTGAGGTGGAAAGAACTTTGCCAAGAAGGCATTGACTAGATTTTCCCAAGAGTTCAGGATTTCTTTAGGTTGTGAATCCAACCATGTCCTAGCTCTGTCTCTTACAGCAAAAGGAAAAAGCATAATTCTGTAGACTTTAGGGTCAACCCCATTGGTCTTGACAGTGTCATAGATTTGTAAGAATTCAGCTAAGAACTGATGAGGATCTTCCAATGGAAGTCCATGAAACTTGCAATTCTATTGCATTAAAGAAACTAATTGAGGCTTAAGCTCAAAGTTGTTTGCTCCAATGGCAGGGATTGAGATGCTTCTTTCATAGAAGTTGGGAGTAGGTGCAGTAAAGTCACCAAGCACCTTCCTTGCATTGTTGGCATTGTTGTTTTCGGCTACCATGGTTTCTTCTTCTTTGAAAAGCTCTGTTAGGCCCTCTAGAGAGAATTATGCTTTAGCTTCTCTTAGTTTTCTCTTCAAGGTCCTTTCAGGTTCAGGATCAGCTCGAACAAGTATGCCTTTATCTTTGTTCCTGCTCATATGAAAGAGAAGAGAACAAGAAAGTAGGGAATCCTCTATGTCACAGTATAGAGATTCCTTGAGGTGTCAGAGGAAAAGAAGAATAGAAGGAGGAGGTAGATAGAAGAGAATTCGAACATATAAAGAAGGATAGAGTTCAAATTGCACCTTGAGGAGGTGTGTTAGTCCCTTAAATAGAAGGATGTGAGAAGAGGGGAAGAATTTTCGAAAATAAATTAAGAAGATTTTGAAATAATAAAAAGAAATTTGAAAATTTGATTGAGATTTTCGAAAATTAAGATTGGGAAAGAAATTAAGTGATTTTTGAAAAAGATTTTGAAATTAGAAATCAAAAAGATATGATTGAGACTTGATTTTGAAAAAGATGTGATTGAAAAGATATGATTGAGAAGATATGATTGAAAATCAAACTAAAAAGAGAGTTTTAAAATTAAATTTGATTTACTTGACTAACAAGAAATTAGAAGATATGATTCTAGAATTAAAACTTTTGATCCTTTCTTAATAGGCAAGTAACAACTAGAAAATTTTGAAGTAAATCATTAATTATAACAAGGATTTTCGAAAATAATAAAAATGGAAAGAAATTGATTTTGAAGAGATATGATTGAAAAGATATGATTTGAAAAAGATTTGATTTTGAAAAATTATGAAAATTTGAAAAAAATTTGAGTTAAAAACAAAATCTTCCCTCTAGTGTCCTTCTGGCGTTAAACGCCTAGAATGGCATCCATTCTGGTGTTTAATGCCCAAAATGCTACCTTTTTGGGCGTTAAAGGCCCACCCAGGTACTCTGGCTGGCGTTTAAACGCCAGTTTTCCTTCTTCACTGGGCGTTTTGAACGCCCAGCTTTTTCTGTTTGATTCCTCTGCTGAATGTTCTGAATCTTCAATTCTCTGTATTATTGACTTGAAAAGACATAGTTTTGAGAAATTTTTTTTTTGAATTTTTCAATGATGAGAAACAATCAAAATATAATTAATTTTAGGAAACTCAAATCAAACAAACAATGCATGCAGGACACCAAACTTAAAAGTTTTCATATAGGAGACACTAACAAATTGAGAATGCATATGAGAAACAACAAAACACACAAAACAAGAGAATTTAAAGATCAGAGCAATGAAATCATCAAGAACAACTTTAAGATTAATGAAGAACATATTGCATGTTTTCGAAAAATGCAAGAAGAATGCAATTGACACCAAACTTAAAAATTGATACTAGACTCAAACAAGAAACATAAAATATTTTTCATTTTTATGATTTTATAAATTTTTTTGTGATTTTCGAAACTTATATGGAAAAGAAAATAAAGGGATTCAAAAATTTTAATAAGAATTCCAGGAATCATGCAATGTTAGTCTAAAGCTTCAGTCTAAAAAGATTAGACATGGTTAGCCAAGTTTCAGCAAGACATTACATTTAACAGCTAAATTGATGAGAATCAATCAGCTTTTGTGATGATAAGAACATCACCTTGAAACTCTAGAATTCATTCTTAAAAATTCTGAAAAATAATAAGAAAAGTACCTAATCTAAGCAACAAGATGAACCGTCAGTTGTTCAAACTCGAACAATCCCCGGCAACGGCGCCAAAAACTTGGTGCACGAAATTGTGATCATCAACAATGGCTCCAAAGGACTTGGAGCTCTTAAACATGAATCACACTTTGTCACAATTTCGCACAACTAACCAGCAAGTGCACTAGGTCGTCCAAGAAATAAACCTTACGTGAGTAAGGGTCGATCCCACGGAGACTGTCGGCTTGAAGCAAGCTATGGTCACCTTGTAAATCTCAGTCAGGCTAATTCAGATGGTGATGGAGAATTGATAATTAAAAGATAAATAAAACATAAAATAAAGATAGAGATACTTATGTAATTCTTTGGTTGGAATTTCAGATAAGCGTATGAAGATGCTTTGTTCCTCCTGAACCTCTGCTTTCCTGTTTCCTTCTTCCAATCATTCATACTCCTTTCCATGGCAAGCTTTATGTTGGGCATCACCGTTGTCAATGGCTACTTTCCGTCCTCTCAGTGAAAACGTTCCAAATGCGCTGTCACCTCATGACTAATCATCTGTCGGTTCTCGATCATGTTGGAATAGGATCCATTGATCATTTTGCGTCTGTCACACGCCCAACAATCACGAGTTTGAAGCTCGTCACAGCCATCCTTTCCCAGATCCTACTCAGAATACCACAGACAAGGTTTAGACGTTCCGGATCTCAGGAATGGCCGCCAATAATTCTAGCCTATACCACGAAGGTTCCAACCTTAGATTAGAAACCCAAGAGATACACATTCAAGCTTGTTTGCATGTAGAATGGAAGTGGTTGTTAGTCACGCGTTCATAGGTGAGAATGGTGATGAGTGTCACATAATCATCACATTCATCATGCTCTTGGATGCGAATGAATATCTTGGAGAAGAAATAGACTTGAGTTGAATAAAGAAACAATAGTACTTTGTATTAATTTATGAAGAACAGCAGAGCTCCACACCTTAATCTATGGTGTGTAGAAACTCCACCGTTGAAAATACATAAGAACAAGGTCCAGGCATGGCTGAATGGCCAGCCTCCAAACGTGTCTAAGATAGCATAAGACTTATCAAAGATCTCCAATACAATAGCAAAAGGTCCTATTTATAGAAAACTGGTAGCCTAGGGTTACAGAAATGAGTAATTAATGCAGAAATCTTCTTCCGGGCCCACTTGGTATGTGGTTGGGCTGATCATTGAAGCTTCCATGTGTAGAGACTTTTCTTGGAGTTAAACGCCAGCTTTTGTGCTAGTTTGGGCGTTTAACTCCAGCTTTTGTGCCAGTTTTGGAGTTAAACGCCAGAATTCTTGAGCTGACTTGGAACGCCTGTTTGGGCCATCAAATCTTGAGAAAAGTATGGACTATTATATATTGCTGGAAAGTCCAAGATGTCTACTGTCCAACGCAATTGAGAGCGCGCCAATTGGGCTTTTGTAGCTCCAGAAAATCCACTTTGAGTGTAGGGAGGTCAGAATCCAACAGCATCTGCAGTCCTTTTTCAGCCTCTGAATCAGATTTTTGCTCAGGTCCATCAATTTTAGCCAGAAAATACCTGAAATCACAGAAAAATACACAAACTCATAGTAATGTCCAGAAGAGTGATTTTTATTTAAAAACTAATAAAAACATAATAAAAACTAACTAAAATATTCTAAAAATATACTAAAAACAATGCCAAAAAGCGTATAAATTATTCGCTCATCAAGCGGCTAAATCAAACCGTCCCTAACCATGTGCTTGTGTCATGAAGGTCCAAGTGAAAAGCTTGAGACAGAGTGGTAAAATTCGTGATCCAAAGCAAAAAGAGTGTGCTTAAGAACTCTGGGCACCTCTAACTGGGGACTCTAGCAAAGCTCAGTCACAATCTGAAAAGATTCACCTAGTTATGTGTCCGTAGCATTTATATATCCGATGGTAATACTGGAAAACAAAATGCTAAGGGTCACGGCCAAGACTCATAAAGTAGCTGTGTTCAAGAATAAAAAAGAAATTAACTAAGAAAATCAATAACATTATCTGTATTTTTGAGTTCCTAAAGTGGCCAACAATTCTGAACTCCAATGGATAGAGAGATGCAAAAACTATTCAGAGGCAAAAAGCCACTAGTCCCGCTCATCTAATTAAAACTAATCTTCATTGATATTTTTGAAATGTATTGTATTTTCTCTTCTTTTTATCTTATTTTGTTTTTGGTTGCTTGGGGACAAGCAACAATTTAAGTTTGGTGGGTTGTGATGAGCGGATAATTTATAAGCTTTTTGACATTGTTTTTAGGTAGTTTTTAATATGTTTTAGTTACTTTTTAGTATATTTTTATAGTTTTTATGCAAAAATTTATATTTCTGGATTCTACTATGAGTTTGTATATTTTTTTTTCAATTTCAGGTATTTTCTGGCTAAAATTGAGGGATCTGAGCAAAAGTCTGATTCAGAGGCTGAGAAATGGCTGTAGATGCTGTTGGATTCTGACCCTCCTGCACTTGAAGTAAATTTTCTGGAGCTACAGAAGCCCAATTGGTGCGCTCTCTATTGAGTTGGAAAGTAGACATCTTGGGATTTCCAATGATATATAATAGTCCATACTTTGGCCGAGATTTGATGGCCCAAACTGGCGTGCAACGCCAGCCAGATACACTTTTCTGGCGTAAAACGCCGGAACTGGCACCAGAACTGGAGTTAAACGCCCAAACTGGCATCCAAGCTGGCGTTTAACTCTAGAAAAGGCCTATGCACGTGTAAAGCTCAATGCTTAGCCCAAGCACACACCAAGTGGGCCCCGGAAGTGGATTTCTGCACTATATGCACTTAGTTACTTATTTTCTGTAATCCTCAGTAACTAGTTTAGTATAAATAGTACTTTTTACTATTGTATCTAGAGAAGCTTATGCCACTTTTCACATTGGGAGGCTGGCCATTCGGCCATGCCTAGACCTTTTTCTCTTATGTATTTTCCAACGGTGGAGTTTCTATACCTCATAGATTAAGGTGCGGAACTCTGTTGTTCTTCATGAATTAATGCAAGTACTATTGTTTCTCTTTCAATTCACGCTTACTTCTTCTCCAAGATATACTCTCATACTTAATTCAGTTAAGTCAGAATGAAGAGGTGACTCGTGACAATCACCCACTATCTTCGTTACTCGCTTAGCCAAGATCTGCGTGCCTGACAACCACAAGCGGTCTACATGATGTTCAACGTAGTCATTGGACGACAGCCGGAGTATAGTCTCTTGGGTTTCTGATCCACGGATTTGACTTGCCTCTCCTGACAACAGAGTATTCAAATTCGTGAGATTAGAACCTTCGTGGTAGAGGCTAGAACCAATTGGCAGCATTCTTGAGATCCAAAAAGTCTAAACCTTGTTTGTGGTATTCCGAGTAGGATCTGGGATGGGATGACTATGATGAGCTTCAAACTCACGAATGTTAGGCGCAGTGACAGTGTGCAAAAGGATAGAGAGATCCTATTCCAACACAAGTGAGAACCGACAGATGATTAGCCGTGCGGTAGCTGTGCCTGGTATTTTTCATCCAAGACGAGAGATTCGACAGTTGATTAGCCGTACAAAAACCGTACCTGGACCATTTTCACTGAGAAAACGGATGGTAGCCATTGACGACGGTGATCCACCAATATACAGCTTGCCATGGAAGGGAGCACGCATGATTGGATGAAGACAATAGGAAAGCAGAGGTTCAGAAGCAACAAAGCATCTCCAAATGCTTATCTGAAATTCCCACCAATGAATTACATAAGTATCTTTATTTTAATTTACATTTTATTTATCTTTCAATTATCAAAACTCATAACCAATTGAATCCACCTGACTAAGATTTACAGGATGACCAAAGCTTGTTTCAAGCCGACAATCTCTGTGGGATCGACCCTTACTCGCGTAAGGCTTTATTACTTGGACGAGTCAGTGCACTTGCTGGTTAGTTGTACCGGAGTTGTGAAAAGTGTGATCACAATTCCGTGCACCAGGTATCATTTTTCTCCTCATGTCCACTAAAGTCATTTCTCTTAACTAACTGGAAGAAGAGGAAGAAAAAGCAACAATCAACCGTCAAGCTAGTGACGTTAAAGAAGAGCTTGTTGGGAGGCAACCCAACTACTAGTATCCTTGGTTTTGCAGTTACTTTGGTTTTAATTTTATAGTTATTTTGATTTTAGCATTATAGTTGTAACAGCCCAGACCACCCGCTAGCACGATATTGTCCGCTTTGGCACACAAGGCCTCACGGTTTTGCCTTTGACGATAGGGATGCTAGCCGAAGCCCCCCACACTCACTCGTCAAAACGCGTCATGCTAGGGAGAGGTATCCACACCCTTATAAGGCATGCTTCGTTCCCCTCCCCAACCGATGTGGGCCTTACAATCCACTCCCCTAAGGGAGTCCAGCGCCCTCGCTGGCACATCGATCCGAGTTCTGGCTCTGATACCATCTGTAACAGCCCAGACCACCCGCTAGCACGATATTGTCCGCTTTGGCACACAAGGCCTCACGGTTTTACCTTTGACGATAGGGATGATAGCCGAAGCCCCCCACACTCACTCGTCAAAATGCGTCATGCTAGGGAGAGGTATCCACACCCTTATAAGGCATGCTTCGTTCCCCTCCCCAACCGATGTGAGCCTTACACAAGGCTCTGAGCTTCAATGACTAGGAAGGTCAAATATGATTAAAAGCTCAAAGAGTTATTTTCCTAGTCATATGCTTGTGGTGTAAATGTGTCAAGTAATCCTTGAGACAGAGCACTAAGGTAGCGTTTGTTTTGAGGTACTAAGACAGAGACTGGAAGACTGAGACTCAGTATCATGTTTGTTGGTTCAGAGACTGGAACTAAAATTTCTGTCTCTATCCCGAAAATTTCAGTATTTCAGTACCTTCAAAAATTAGGGACACAGGGACTAAAATTTTTAGAGATGGAGACTAAAATTTTAATAACATTTTATACCTAAAATATCTTTATTTCAATTAATTAATTCTAATTTTATCTTTTGTACAAATTAAATTAGAGTTCCATTCTTATTTCAATTTCTATCTCCCACTTTGCACCAAACAGAATACTGAGATTTATTTCAATCTCTGTCTCTTAGTCTCTGCTCTCAGTCTTAGTCTTTCTGTCTCTGTCTCTCCACCAAAAGCTACCTAAGAGTCGAGATCAAGTGCATTCAACAAAGTATGCCAAAGGCTTTGAGCACCACTGCCTGGGAGTAACTAAAAGAAAAATCAGAACTAAAAGAGAGTTCCCCAGTTAAGTGCTTGTGGTGTTTTTGTGTCAAGTAAAGCTTGAGACAAAGCATTTAACGTCACGGCTAGGCTTAAGGTGCAAAGCACCAAAGAAAAGAGAATGAAAGAAAATTTACTATGTTCAAGGATTAAACCAGAGTATAAAGGCCAGAGAATTCATAATATTATCCGGATTCCAATTCCAAATGACAGTGACATTCCTCTGATTCAAAGGATAGTGAGATGCCAAAGCTATCCAGGATTGTAGTGTATAAACCCCACTTTAAGAGGAGACAGGAGCTTAATTGAACACTCACTTCTCATGAAAATTCACAACCAAAGCCTATATTAGTTTTGGATGCTTGAGGACAAGCAACAATTCAAGTTTGGTGTTGTGATGCGTGAGCATCTTTCCATTTGCATTCAAATGGTTGAGTTTAATCAAGATTCAAATATCTTTTAGCCACTATGGATGCTACTTTAAGTCGTGTATAATTCTATTTATTTCAGGTAGCATTCGGATGGATTTGACGGAGATATAGAAGAAGAGGAAGAAAGTGGATGATGCTATCAACCCTGACCTCCTTCCACTCTAACAGCCATAACTTTAGCTACAGAGGTCCAATTGATGTGAATCTAGCGGCATTGAAAAGCAAACTTTCAGAGTTTTCCAACGATATATAATAGTCTGTACTTTTCTTATGGAGTTACTGCCTTGGTGGCGCCATACTTGGGAAATCTCAAGTTTGGCGCCATGATCATCACAAAGCTTCCCATGCGTACTGCCTTGGTGGCGCCAAACTTGGAAAAATCCAAGTTTAGTTCCAAGATGAAGAAACAATTGAGAATCGCAAGCAGAAGTAGTGGCGCCAAACTTGGCCCAGCCCAAGTTTGGCGCCAGGTTCAGCAATTTGGGGTGGTCCCCACTTCTCCAAGAAGCTAGCACGCAATCTTTTATTAATTTTGATTAAACTTTTATTTTATTTGTAAATAGGAAAAGATATTATTTAGTTTTAGGAAATATATTTTTATATTAATTAGGATTAGATATAAAAATAGAAAGAATAAGGGCTTCTCTCATCTCATCTCTTCTCTCATACCTTATTCCGCAATTTACAGTTTTTCTGGATCCTAGTTTTTTTTCTCTAAACCATAAGCAACTAAACCTCCACTGTTAAAGTTAGGAGCTCTGTCTATTGTATGGATTGATACTATTATTTTTATATTTTAATTCATGTAGTGATTTCTATTTCAAGAATTGTTTCCATTCTTTATCTTATGAATCTGGGTGGAACGGAAGTATGACCCTTGTTCTAATTGAGTTATTGTATAACTTGGAAAAGCTCTTTACTTGAACAACAGCTTGAAAACAATTTCTCCTAAATTTCTAATTATCTGGACTTAACGGGATACGTGACATATAATCCTCTTATATTTGGGTAATTAGAGTTTCTGTGGCATATGAACTAGAATTGAACTTCACCCTCTAATTGGAATTAAGTGACCAAGAAATTGGCGGTTGATGAAGGTTAGAGGAGACTAATAAAATGGTCTAAGGAATTAGGGTTTAGTCACATATAGTTTGCCATGAATTGAATCTTGCATGATTAAAATAGTTAATAAGAAAAGTCAATCCGGAAGATAGATATCTCTGAAGCCTTAACTGTTTTTTCCATATATATTTCACCTCAATTTACTGCTTGTTTTCTAATTCTCTGAATTACTGTTTGATGCATTTGAACTCTCAACACTCTTTTCTGTTTGTCTAACTAAGTAAATCATTTAACCATTGTTGCTTAATCCATCAATACTCGTGGGATCGACCCTCATTCCCTTGAGGTACTACTTGGTACGACCCAATGCACTTGCCGATTAGTTTGTAGGTTATAAATTCCGCACCAATTACACATGTCAATCTCTCAAGACATCATTTCTTAGCACAAAACGACAAATTCCTTAGTGGTCGGGTTCATGAAAAGACCAATATTTACTTTTTTGTAGATCCTAAGCTATGTTAATCATGTTAATAATCCTGGACATGGTAAAAAGTAATCTGAAAAGTTAATTTTTTAATTTAGCAGAAATAAAAAATATTTAATATTATTTTGAATTATTTAAAATGTTAGTTATTTCGTATTTTTCCTTATCATCATTATTACTTACACATGTTTTGACAAGAAAATAAGTAAAAAGGGCAATGCTATGTAACCAAAATATTATAGATAATAAATAAAGGTATATGACTAATAATATTTGCGTTTATAAGAGAGTGTGAATCACTCTCCTAATTTAATTGACGCAATTAATTTCTTTTTATCATTAATTATCTTTCCTTATTTAATTATACTAAAAGTTAATTTTAAATTTAATGTGAATCAGATTGCGAAAATTTCTCCTTCATTATTATTACATGTATTTATAATTGTATAATTTTTTTTCCAAATAAAAATTTCAAATTCTTATATTTTTAATTAAAAAAAAACTCAAATCACCTCAACACATTTTATAAAAAATAAAATATTTTAAATTTGATCAATTTTTATTTATTGAAAATTAAAAATATCTAAAATTGTTGGTTCATGACCTACAAAATAAAATAATAAATAATAATAAATTAGCACCAATTTATTGATTATGGATATTATATATATAAAATTATAAATATTATACGTATAAAAATATGGATGTTAAATTAGAGAATTTAACAACTTCTGGTATACAACTCATATTTTACATATAGGCTATTATAAAATAAAAAAATTAAAATTAAAAAATAATTATTAACTCATCGTATTAAAATTAATAAATAAGTATACATATGAATAGTAAATAAAAAATATTAAAATTATGACCCTTTGGTGTACATGTAAGATAATTTGAAATATATAACAAGACACATAGTTTAAAATTTGGTAATATTAATTATGGACATCATATATTTGAAATTATGGATATTATGTGCATAAATTTATGGATATTATAAGTAAATTTGTCAATCGAATAAATTAATTTAAGTATTTGATATTTTTTAAATCAAATTATGATAAAATTTAAAAATATTTGTATTAAAAAATCAGAATAAATTATTATTCCACTTTGAAAAATATAAAACAAATATTACATAAGTGAGACAATAAATTAGTGATTATAAAAAAAATTAATTAAAATTAATGACAATTAAAATTTAAATTACTTCAATCTCTACAATATTACATAGATGTAATGAAACAATAAGGAAAAAATAAAGAGGAATGCTAGGGGCCAACAACTTTTGTGATTTGTAGTTATCAAATAACCATCAATGATGGTTTTAATGGTATGAGATTGGTGTGAGATTTCATCCAATGACTCACTTTTCTTTGCTGGTTACATGCTGGTCAGAATTTAACAAAATCAAATTATAAAAAGGAATATTAAGTATTGATTACAATAGTGCCTAATAAAAAGGGATATGATTTTCTAATTAATATCATTAATTAGCAGATTTGATAAGAACGGTGATAAGTAGAATGAACGGTGATAAGTAGAATGATAAGAGAGTGAAGTAAAAAATAAAAATGTTATTAAATGATATAAATAAAGTAAAATATGGAAAGTTTTGACTGATTATGACTGAAAAATTTTGGTTACCAAACTTTTTCCAAGTAAAAATAACCGTTAAAATGTGAATCTTCAGCAAAGTACTAACAAATTATTTGTTTTAATTTTAATTCTAACATTTTAATATTTTTTAATTATATATACGTAGATGTAACAATAATATTTGTCGCAATTCTATAGTGCGATGTTAGATTATGATTATCACATTAACACGTTTAAAAAATGTTAAAAAACGTGCTTTACCTTTAATGAAATATTGTATCTCATACTCAAAGCTTAAATCTTTGAGATTACATTTTATGTTTACATTTATTAAATGAGCAAGCTAATGACTCAGAAGAAATTTTTTTATTTAAATTAAATAATATAATATTTATCCAAATGGATAATATATAAACCATTTATAATTTTAAATATACATATACATCTTGGATACTATGGCAAAAAAAAATTTTGCATAAAAAAAAAATTCGGTACACTTGGATATGACACAAGTATAAAATTGTGCATAAATTAAAATTGATTAATCGAGATATGGCATAATAAGTTTAATATCAATATATTTAAGAAACATGTATTATTGTAATAATTTAACTACAATACTTATTCTGCTACATTTTCTTTTATTGTTCTTGTCCAAGTTCTTTTCTCAGATTTCTTCTTAGGGTACAATTTAACTCTCTTCCCGACGGATTTTCTATTTTGTGCACTCATGTTTGATTTCGATTCTACTCATCTTTTCAAATTCTTGTAACCATTATTTGTGATGTTCAACCACTTTCTTTCTGAATTTTAAATTTCTTTGATCAAACTTGAGCTTATTTGTTAAAATTATAAGTCTTCGAATTCTAAGTTTAACTTGCATTAAACTTCTCATACAACTTCTGCACCACACTACACTTTTTCAATCATTTTCACGCGATATTATTTTCCTTATGTTGAAAACGGAACATGTCAAATTTTTCTATTTTTCTTTGACATGTTTAAAAAAAAAGATAGTATGAATCTCTTCTATCTTATATCAATTTTTGAGGACGAAAATTTTTGTAAGGTGGGTGGGATATAATACTCCAAATTTTTAAAAAATTAAATAATAAATTATTCATAATTTATTATTTTATTTAAATAAAATTATTTTTTTTAAATAATTAAATTAAATTTTATAATATTTTAAATTTAAAATTTATTAAATTTTTTTTAAATAATTTTTATTAACATGATATATTTTAAAAAAATATATAAAATTATTATTATTATTATTATTATTATTATTATTATTATTATTTAGTTTCATTTTATTATTATCCTTACTATACTATAATATATTAATGACCGAAGCCATTCCGAAAGTAAAGTTAAGGAAAGCCAATACATGTAAAGATATATGTATATATATAAAGCATAATACCTAGCCTAAGATCACCAATAACTTCAATCATAATTGTGTTCCATTTGATTTAAATGGTCTTGCTCCGTTTGATTTAGTGGGTTGAAGCCATTTGAGGAAAAGGAAACAAATAAAACGTGGCCTCATGCATATATGCATATATATAATTATGATACGTACATCTCCTAACTAATAATACTTAATTATAATCACTATTAACTATCTTTATTTACTCTTCATTTATTACCAATAAACCATGCATGTTTCATTTTTTTTAAAGAAAGAAAAGAAAAGAAAGCACGGAGAGAGAAAGAAAACCGTGAGAGAGAATGAGAGAAACCATGGCACCGTAAAACTTTCAGTTTTGATTTCTTGAGATCCGTAATTCCAATTAAAAATCTAATTTGGTAAAAGTGTCTGTATCCTTCTCTTCTACACATTGGTGTTACTTTTGTCCGGTTAAAGTTGATAGTGACGTAACTCCTCTTCAGAAAATTTCTCTGGAGCTTTCGTTGATTTTAATTTTGTACGGAGGTAGGATTTATTTTAAAATTAACTGTTTTAATTTACGAATGCCACTGAAGTTTAGTGAGTAACTGCAAATAATTTATAAATGTCTCATTTGATTAATTGATGAAAATTGATGAAATTGAGATTGTTAGTGATGGTGAATATAATTGAATGTGATAAAATCGCGCTTAAATTTGTGTTATTTGTGGAATTGAGATTTATTTGATGATGGTGGATATTGTTGCAAACTTGTTAGAGAATTTATTGGTTACTAAACTGAATGGGTTGGGGTACCTTGCTGTTCTGATCGCTGTTGAGAAAAAGATAAGTGAATTGTGGAGATTGAGGTTTTATGAACAAAAAAAATAGATTGAGCTTGGATTTCAAAACTGATTTCTTAAAAATTGATTTCTTAACTAAAACAATAATTTTGAGGATTTATAAATAATTTGAAATTATTAAAAGTATATGGCTATAAAATATGTTGATTACTAAGAATTCTGCTGATTTGATAATTGTTGAGAAAATGGCTGGTGATTTATTGAAAAAGAGGAAATCCGTAAGGTGGCTAAGCTCGAGTTTTAGGCGAAGTGCTGCCGAAATTTTTATAAAATTTGGGACTTTATTTGAAATTCTATTTTAAAAGATTTTGTTTTAAGTTATGAAATGAATTCGGTTTGTTAAGAATACGAAAGAAAAGGGATAAGAGAACGCGGCACGTGTGATTAAGGAATGATTAAAAGGTCACGAGAGAGTGACGAAAAGTAAATAGTTGAGGTGCTGATGTGAGAATGTTAAGCCGTGGGCTTTATGTGTGAATGATCGTGTGGGGATGCCCGTGTGTATGGAATGGCTTCCAGGAGAAAGTGGCACATGCTTCAGCTAGAGAATCAGCACTTGCAAGTACTTGCAGAGGTCATGTTCGGCATACTTCAGCTGGAGAATCAGCAGCGCCTGCAAGAAGTAGAAACTTGCAAAGGTTATGCCGCTGGAATGCCTTATCTGTCTTGCGAATCGGATTGCGTTGGGTGCGAGTTGAAACTGACAAATGAGCTCATTACCTGCGATAGGACTAGACATGCATTATTCTTGTTTGCATATTTACATTTGGTTGTGTTTGCTTACCTTGTTTATTTGTGATTATGTTATTTGTCTTATTGCGACTTGTTGCGTGTTGAATTGAATCCCTTACTTGTTCTATTGGTTTGTGGATGTATTGAGGTGATTAATAACTATTGTTGTGACTAAGAATTAATTAGGTGGCTAAGAGATAGTTGATATGACAAGTTTTGTGACTGAAATCTATTTTGAGTTTAGAAATTTAAAGAAAAGTAATTAATTATCTAAAGTAGAATTAAAAAGTATTTTCAGAGATTTGATAAAAATAGTTTTATTAAGTAAAGTTAATTATTTGCATCTTAATCATTACTTTTACGGCATTCCCATTCCCTACTGAGAATGCATGGTTTGTTCTCACCCCAAAATCTTCCACCCTTTCAGTGACACAAGTTCGAAGACTCAGTATGAAGCTGCGGACGATTAATAGATTTACTTATGATTCCTGTCGCTTTTATAGAGTTCCCTCGCCATTGTCACTTTAGTTTCTATTTTATCCAGAGGGATAGGGATTGTTTCTGAGTTTCATTTGAATTCTTTTGTGTAATATTTATTACTATTACTAATTATGTGATTATTATTATTTGGTGTTCTTTTATGAATGATTTTGATTATTAACAAACAATATTTTTTTTTTGGAATTTTCTCAAAAACTGAAACGCGATATCGATGTAAAGGCTCAATATTAAGTAGATAATAAAAGAAAACAGGTTAGTAACTCCTACTTTCGGTACGATCATGATGTGCTAAAAGTTAGGGTGTTATAAAAGACAATGTTCGCTCTAACAAAAGATCGGAGCAGAGACAAAATGTTTGTAAATGGATTAGAGAATTAAGATTTCTTGATGGCTGCGCCTCTAATTTGGATAGATGTGCAAACATGTCACAAAGTAAGCTTACTGAATTAAAGAATCATGATTATCATGTCTTTAATTATGGAGTACTTTCCATATATCAATATATTATATAGTATTAATAACAAATATTACGGCAGAAATGTGGATATTAATATATGATTATGAGAAAATAATATTTATATGTTATTAAATTTAGAAT
>NC_029789.2:45781097-45784188 GCF_000816755.2 Arachis ipaensis | reverse complement strand
CTTTCTTATTAATCATTAATTAATAATTTTTTCCTAATCTTAAAGAATTTACTAATGAGAGGAACATGTAATGTTTTAAATCAATTAATGGTAGGGACATATATGATTATACTATTAGGGAAAAGATAATATTTTAATTTATTATAAATTATACTAAATATAAATTATTCAAATTATATAAAAAAATTGTATATAATTATTTGTTCTTAAATTAAATAATCAAGTTATTATATCATTATTAATAATTAATAATTTTTTCTAATTTTACAAGGAGTTGCTTCTGGAGGTATGAAAGTTGGCATTGGCAACACCCAAAATGCAAGGCGTCTTGGCAAGTAATGCTTGCGATGCATTCTGAAAAAAGGAAACTTGTACAGTTACGCGTACACACACCTCATGCGAACGCGCAACTAAGCAAAAATCGAATTCGCGTGTACACAAGGCATGCGTACGCGCGACAACAGCTTTTTATCCCCAAATTGTGAAGTGTTGGTAACGCCAAGGGAAGGAAGCGTCGTATCCAAGTAACGCCCAAGCCACCCCTAGAACTTCAATTTAGGCAACTTTTCTCACTCAAAGTCTATTCAAAATTCATATAAGCAATTCCACAATTAACAACCAATCAAGGCTACAAGAATAATTTAGAAGTAGTTAATTTTTATTTGATTGTAGTTTAATTTCAATTTCATTTGAATTTGTAATTTAGGTAGCTTATAAATAGGCTTTAGTTTCATTTTTTACGGACACCATTCTAGGGAGAGTCTTTGGACTCTCTCTTTACATACTCATTCTCTTCTCTTCTTCCATTTTTTTACACACTTTTGTAAATATTTTATTATGAATTTCTAATTTTCAATATTGGGAAAAAGAGCCCTGTTGCAATTTAATGAGTTAATTTGTTTTCATTCTTCATCTTCAATTCTTCTTTTATTGTTTCTTTAGAAAGATCTTCGATCTTCATTTTAATTATTCAAATTCTATCAGAAGAGGAATTGAATTTATTTGCTTTCTATGTGAGTCTTAGAAAAAGAATCATAGAATTATGCTTGAAGTTCTTTCTCATAGTGGTTATGAAATTAGGTTTAGGATTGATACGTGACATATAATCATCCCAAAACTTGATTCATAAAATTGTGTGGCTTTAAATTGGAGACCACTCTTCATCTTTTCTCATGAACAATTAGATCAAGGAATTAGCAATCGCTCAAGTTAAGAGAGATTGAATTGCCAAGGAATTGGAATTCAATCACTTATGATTTGCCAAGAGATCAATGATTGTATGATTGAAGTGGAGATGAGAATTGTTGATCCTGAGAATACAATATCTCTTGATCCTAATGTTCTTTTTTATTTTTAATTCTTGCTATTATTTACTTTCTTGCACTTTACTTTCTTGCACTTTATTTTCTCGTACTTTACTTTTCTTGCAATTTAATTTCCAGTAATTTACATTTCCGTCATTTACTTTTTTGTCATTTTATTGCTTCCATTTACTTTCTTTTTATGTCATTTACATTTCTTGTTTGCTCATCATCCAATTATGACCGTCTAACTAGAATAATCAATTAATTATCGCTTGCTTAATCTGTTAATCCTTGTGGGATCGACACTCACTTACCGTGAGTTTATTACTTGGTGCGACCCGGTGTACTTGCCGGTGGTTCTACGGAATATTGAATCGTAAATTCCGTATCACCACCGCCTACGAACCTTCTCAATCCCAACAGAAAACACAAGTAATGTAAGCAAGTAAAACACAAGTAATATACATATACAGCAGGTAAAACAATTAGCAAGTAAGCATGTAATACACTTAGACAATTGATGAGCGGATAATTTATACGCTTTTTGGCATTGTTTTTACTTAGTTTTTAGTATGATTTAGTTGGTTTTTAGTATATTTTTATTAGTTTTTAATTAAAAATCACATTTCTGGACTTTACTATGAGTTTGTGTGTTTTTCTGTGATTTCAGGTATTTTCTGGCTGAAATTGAGGGAGCTGAGCAAAAATCTGATTCAGGCTGAAAAAGGATTGCTGATGCTGTTGGATTCTGACCTCCCTGCACTCAAAGTGGATTTTCTGGAGCTACAGAACTCCAAATGGCACGCTCTCAATTGCGTTGGAAAGTAAACATCCAGGGATTTCCAGAAATATATAATAGTCCATACTTTGCTCAAGGATAGATGACGTAAACTGGCGTTCAACGCCAGTTCCATGTTGCAGTCTGGTGTCCACCGCCAGAAACAAGTTACAAGTTGGAGTTCAATGCCAGAAACAGGTTACAACCTGGCGTTGAACACCCAAAACTGTCCAGGCACGTGAGAAGCTTAAGTCTCAGCCCCAGCACACACCAAGTGGGCCCCAGAAGTGAATTTCTGCACTATCTATCATAGTTTACTCATTTTCTGTAAACCTAGGTTACTAGTTTAGTATTTAAACAACTTTTAGAGATTTATTTTGCATCTCATGACATTTTAGATCTAAAATTTGTAATCTCTGATGGCATGAGTCTCTAAACTCCATTGTTGGGGGGTGAGGAGCTCTCTTGTGTTTCGATGAATTAATGCAATTATTTCTGTTTTCTATTCAAACATGCTTGTTTCTATCTAAGATGTTCATTCGCACTTCAATATGATGGATGTGATGATCCGTGACAGTCATCACCATTCTCAACCTATGAACGCGTGCCTGACAACCACCTCCGTTCTACTTTCGATTGAATGAATATCTCTTGGATTCCTTAATCAGAATCTTCGTGGTATAAGCTAGAATGATGGTAGCCATTGACAACGGTGATCCACCAACACACAGCTTGCCATAGGAGGAACCTTGCGTGCGTGAAGAAGAAGATAGGGAGAAAGCAGAGATTTAGAAGACAAAGTGGTGCACGAAATTGTGATGTCCAGGCTCGAACAATCCCTGGCAACGTGAGCAGCTTGGTACGCGTAATCGTGATTACACTTTAATGATGTAAAATTCCTGGCTCTTTCTTTCCCTGGCAATGGCGCCAAGAACATGGTGCCAATACCATGGTTCACAACTTCGATACAACTAACCAGCAAATGCACTGGGTCGTCCAAGTAATACCT
>NC_029789.2:45775308-45779931 GCF_000816755.2 Arachis ipaensis | reverse complement strand
TTGTTCGAAAATTTCTGAAAGGTTATCTCTGGATTGTTGTATTTTAGCTTCTCTTAATTTTTTCTTCAGAGTCCTTTCAGGTTCTGGATCTGCTTCCACAAGAATGTTCTTATCCTTGCTCCTGCTCATATGACAAAGAAGAGGGCACAGAAAAAAAAATAATAATAGAGATCCTTTATACCACAGTATAGGGATCCCTGTGTGAGTAGAAGAAGAGGGGGAGACAAAGAATGTAATATAATGGAAGAAACACAACTGTGAGGATGGTAGAGATGTGAGATGAGATGTTAGGATATGAATGAATAAATAGAATAAGATGGGGGAGGGATAATTTTCGAAAATTATTTTGAAAAAGAGTTAGTGATTTTTGAAAATGGTTTTTGAAAAATGTTAGTATTTTTCGAAAATTTTTAAAATCACAAATAAAAATAAGAATAATTAGTGAATTAAAAAGAAATTTTTGAAAAAGAGGGAAGATATTTTCAAAAATTAGAGAGAGAGAGTTAGTTAGGTAGTTTTGAAAAAGTTAAGAAACAAACAAAAAGTTAGTTAGTTAGTTGAAACAAATTTTGAAAAGATAAGAAGTTAGGAAGTTAGAAAAGATATTTTGAAAAGATATTTGAAAAAGATAAGATGAGAAGATATTTTTTGAAAAGATATGATAGAATTTGTTTTTGAAAAAGATTAATGCATGATATTTTTGAAAAAATGCAAGATGCATATGCAATTGACACCAAACTTATGACATGACTCATGACTCAATCAAGAAGCACAAAAATTGTTTTTGATTTTTATGATTTTCTAATTTTTCCCCCTAAAACGTGATCAAAGGATCATAAGGTAATCCAAAGATGATCAAAAGATGCCTAATACAATAGTAAAAGGTCCTATTTATAATAAACTAGCTACTAGGGTTTACATGAGTAAGTAATTGATGCATAAATCCACTTCCTGGGCCCACCTGGTGTGTGTTTGGGCTGAGCTTGAGTGTTGTACGTGTAGAGGTCCTTCTTGGAGTTGAACGCCAGCTTTTGTGCCAGTTTGGGCGTTCAACTCTGGTTTTGGCTCCTTTTCTGGCGCTGGACGCCAGATTTGGGTAGAAAGCTGGCGTTGAACGCCAGTTTACGTCGTCTATTCTTGGCCAAAGTATGGACTATTATATATTGCTGGAAAGCCCTGGATGTCTACTTTCCGACGCAATTAGAAGCGCGCCATTTCGAGTTCTGTAGCTCCAGAAAATCCACTTTGAGTGCAGGGAGGTCAGAATCCAACAGCATCAGCAGTCCTTCTTTAACCTATGAATCTGATTTCTGCTCAAGTCCCTCAATTTCAGCCAGAAAATACCTGAAATCACAGAAAAATACACAAACTCATAGTAAAGTCCAGAAATATGAATTTAACATAAAAACTAATGAAAGCATCCCTAAAAGTAACTAGATCCTACTAAAAACATACTAAAAACAATGTCAAAAAGCGTATAAATTATCCGCTCATCACAAAGCATCTCCAAAACTCCAACATATTCTCCATTACTGCATGCCAAGTATTTATTTTATGTTCCCTTGTTCATTTGCAAGTCAACTGATAATTATAATTGACCTCCTAACTGAGATTTACAATTCGTGCACCAAGTTTTTGGCGCCGTTGCCGGGGATTGTTTGAGTTTGAACAACTAAAGGTTTATTTTGTTGCTTAGATTAGGAATAAATTATTTTTGTTGCTATAGAGTCATTAAATTCTGAGTCATTTATTTCCTTTTCAAAAATTTTTGAAAAATATTATTTTTCTTTATCAATTTTTAATTTTTTTCGTGAGTTTAGTGTCTTGTTCTAAGTTTGGTGTCAATTGCATATTCTATATTTTTCTTTTAAATTTTCGAAGTTGTGTTCTTTGATCTTCAAGTTGTTCTTGTTTATTTGTCTTGTTTGATTTTTAGTTTTTCTTGTTCTGTGCCTATTCTTGTTTTTCTTGCGTTTTTCCAAAGCATTAGTCTTCAAAAAGGAATTTATTTTTAGTTAGTGAAAATATATCTCTTCAAAACAAGTGTTACATTTACAGCTCAATTGGCTAGAGCATTGGTTTATGTTCTTGATGATTGGGCACCGGTTCTATTAAAAATCTTTTTCAAAAATAATTTTTCTTGATTTAATCTTGTGCCAAACTTTAAGTTTGGTGTTTTCTTGTTAATCTTTATATAATTTTCGAAAAGTTATTTTCGTCTTCTAAAAATTTGAAGTTTGGTGTTCTTTCTTTTGTTCTTGGTGTTCTTGTGAATCTTCAAAGTGTTCTTGAGTAATCTTTGTGTCTTGATCTTAAAATTCTTAAGTTTGGTGTTCCTTGGTGTTTTTCCTCCAAAATTTTCGAAAACAAGGAGCATTAGATCTAAAAATTTTAAGTCTTATGTCTTTTATGTGTTTTTCTCTTTCATCATAAAATTCAAAATTAAAAAAAAAAACAAAAAATATCTTTTCTAACTATTTTTAAGCCATATTTTCGAATTTTTTTTATAAAAATTCAGATTTCAATTTCAAAATTTTTCAAATCTTTTCCTTTTAAGATTAAAAAAAAAATTATATCTTTTTCAAAACAAATCTATATCTTTTCCTTCTTAAAATCTTTTCAACTCATAAATATCTTTTTCAAATCTTCACAATATCTTTTTCAAAACGAATTTATCTTTTTCAAATATCTTTTATATTTTTTTTAATTCTCAATTACATCTTTTTCCTATCATATTTATCTTTTACAAATCATATCTTCTATCTTATCTTTTCTCATAATTTTCGAATTACTTGGGTTGACTTGGTCAAAATTTTTCAAATTATATCTTTTTCAAAATTTTCTAACCAATTTTTTTTTCTTTCTCTCTCTCCATTTTTCGAAAATCTTCACCTATTTTTATTTATTTTATTTTAATTTATTTTATTTTCGAAATAAATAAATAAATAAATAAATAAAAATATTTTTTCTCTATTTTACATCATCTCCCTTTCTCCATCATGGATCTAAGTGGAAATGAACAGTCCAGAAGGACTTTGGGGTCATATGCTAACCCCACCACTGCTTCATATGGGAGTAGTATCAGTATACCCTCCATTGGAGTCAGTAGCTTTGAGTTGAATCCTCAGCTCATTATCATGGTGCAGCAAAGTTGCCAGTATTCTGGTCTTCCACAGGAAGAACCTACAGAGTTTCTGGCACAGTTTTTACAAATTGCTGACACAGTACATGATAAGGAAGTAGATCAGGATATCTACAGATTATTACTGTTCCCATTTGCTGTAAAAGACCAAGCTAAGAGGTGGTTAAATAACCAACCTAAGGCTAGCATAAAGACATGGAAACAACTGACAGAAAAATTTCTGAATCAATACTTTCCTCCAAAACGGATGACACAGCTAAGGCTGGACATCCAAGGCTTTAAACAAGGAGATAATAAATCTCTTTATGATGCCTGGGAGAGATACAAAGAGATGCTAAGAAAATGCCCCTCTGAGATGTTTTCAGAGTGGGTTCAGCTAGACATCTTCTATTATGGGCTTACAGAAAGAGCTCAGATGTCTCTAGACTACTCAGCTGGTGGATCTATCCACATGAGGAAGACAATTGAAGAAGCTCAAGAGCTCATTGATACAGTTGCCAGAAATCAGCATCTGTACCTAAGCAGTGACCCTTCCATGAAAGAAGAGGTTAAAACAGTAACTGCTAAACTCAATCCTGCAGAACAAGCTGCTGAATTCAATCAGCAATTGGATTTTCTAACAAAATAGTTAGCCAAATTCAAGGAGAGACTACAAGAGACAAGGATGGCTAATATAAATATGGAAGAACAATTAAAGCAAACAAAGCTGCAGCTGTCAAAACAAATAACAGAAGAATGCCAAGCAATTCAGTTAAGAAGTGGAAAAACATTAAATACCCCACCTCAAGGCAGCAGGAAGCCAAGGAATGAGCAAACTACCCAAATTCCATCTGAGGACAGTAAGAGCCCGGGGAAAAATAATTCTGGCGCTAAAAAGCCAGAAATTGGGTGGAAAGCTGGCGCTGAACGCCCAAACCATGCTCAGGACTGGCGTTCAACACCAGAAACAAGCAAGGAACTGGCGTTAAACGCCCAAAGGAAGCACAGTTCTGGCGTTCAGACGCCAGGAACAGATGAGGAGTTGGCGTCTAACGCCACTCCAGCTTCCAACCCTGGCTTTCAAATGCTAGTGAGGGATCAGACACCTGCAAATGCTGATAATAAATCCCTCAAGAAGGCTTCTCAACCTACCTCTGTAGGAAATAAACCTGCAGCAACTAAGGTTGAGGAATACAAAGCCAAGATGCCTTATCCTCAAAAACTCTGCAAAGAGGAGCAGGATAAGCAATTTGCCCACTTTGCAGACTATCTCAGGACTCTTGAAATAAAGATTCCGTTTGCAGAGGCACTTGAGCAAAAACCCTCTTATGCCAAGTTCATGAAAGATATCTCGAGTCATAAGAAGGATTGGAGAGAAACTGAAAGAGTTCTCCTCACTGAAGAATGCAGTGCAGTCATTCTGAAAAGCTTCCCAGAAAAGCTTAAAGATCCCAGGAGCTTTATGATACCATGCATATTAGAGGGTAACTGCACCAAGACAG
>NC_029789.2:45749371-45775301 GCF_000816755.2 Arachis ipaensis | reverse complement strand
GAAATAAAAGAACTTCTGAAAACTCCTCAGGAAGAGGAGAAACCTCCTAAACCTGAGCTCAAACCACTACCACCATCCCTGAAATATGCATTTTTGGGAGAAGGTGACACTTTTCCTGTAATCATAAGCTCTACTTTAGGGCCACAAGAAGAGAAAGCACTAATTCAGGTGCTAAGGACACACAAGACAGCTCTTGGGTGGTCCATAAGTGATCTTAAGGGCATTAGCCCAGCCAGATACATGCACAAGATCCTATTGGAGGATGATGCTAAGCCAGTGGTTCAACGACAGAGGCGGCTAAATCCCGCCATGAAGGAGGTGGTGCAGAAAGAGGTTACTAAGTTACTAGAGGATGGGATTATCTATCCTATTTCTGATAGCCCCTGGGTGAGCCCTGTCCATGTTGTCCCTAAGAAGGGAGGAATGATAGTGGTTCATAATGAAAAGAATGAACTAGTTCCTACAAGGACAGTTACAGGGTGGCGTATGTGTATTGACTACAGAAGGCTCAAACAGAGAATCAAGTAGCTGATCACCTGTCCCGGATAGAACCAGTAGCAGGAGCATCCATCCCTCCTACTGAGATCTATGAAACCTTTCCGGATGAGCAATTGTTTTCTATTCAGAAAGCTCTGTGGTTTGCAGACATTGCAAACTATAAGACACAAGGTTCTCCTTCTGTAACCATGGAGAGGAAGCATGAAAAGCTTCTCTCACTGCAGAGTCAACCAAAGTCCCCACAGTCAAACTCTAAGTTTGGTGTTGGGAGGCCACAACCAAACTCTAAGTTTGGTGTTGGGAGGTCCCAACCTTGCTCTGATTATCTGTGAGGCTCCATGAGAGCTCACTGTCAAGCTATTGACATTAAAGAAGTGCTTGTTGGGAGGCAACCCAATGTTATTTAAATTATATCTATTTATTTTCCATGGCTATTTTATGTTTTCTTTAGGTTGATGATCATGTGAAGTCACAAAAACAAATGGAAAATCAAAAACAGAATGAAAAACAGCATGAAAAATAGCACACCCTGGAGGAAGATCACTTTGGCGTTTAAACGCCAGAAACAAGCATCAGTCTGGCGTTAAACGCCAGAAACAGGCTACATTTGGGCGTTTAACGCCATAAACAGGCAGCAGTCTGGCGTTAAACGCCAAAATTGCATAGTAAGGGCATTTTGTACGCCTAATTGGAGCAGGGATGCTAAATCCTTGACCCCACTGGATCTGTGGACCCTACAGGATCCCCACCTACCTCACCATTCAAATTCAAACAATTTCCCTCCCAAACCCACCCATTCACACACTTCCATCTCCTCCATCTTCTCCACTTCTTTCGAAAAAGCAAGCAGAAAAAGCCAAAAGCTCTTTAAACCAAAAGGCAAGAGCAAAAAGCCAATAGCCCTTAAAACCAAAAGGCAAGGGTAATAAAAAGGATCCAAGGCTTCGAGCATCAGTGGATAGGAGGGCCTAAAGGAATAAAATCCTAGCCTTAGCGGCTAAACCAAGCTATCCCTAACCATGTGCTTGTGGCGTGAAGGTGTCAAGTGAAAACTTGAGACTGAGCGGTTAAAGTCGAGGTCCAAACCAAAAAAACAGAGTGTGCTTAAGAACCCTGGACACCTCTAATTGGGGACTTTAGCAAAGCTGAGTCACAATCTGAAAAGGTTCACCCAGTTATGTGTCTGTGGCATGTATGTATCCGGTGGTAATACTGGAAAACAGAGTGCTTAGGGTCACGGCCAAGACTCATAAAGTAGCTGTGTTCAAGAATCAACATACTGAACTAGGAGAATCAATAACACTATCTAAATTCTGAGTTCCTATAGATGCCAATCATTCTGAACTTCAAAGGATAAAGTGAGATGCCAAAACTGTTCAGAAGCAAAAAGCTAATAGCCCCGCTCATCTAATTAACACTGATCTTCATAGATGTTTTTGGAATTCATTGTATATTCTCTTCTTTTTATGCTACTTTGATTTTAGTTTCTTGGGGACAGGCAACAATTTAAGTTTGGAGTTGTGATGAGCGGATAATTTATACGCTTTTTGGCATTATTTTTACTTAGTTTTTAGTATGATTTAGTTAGTTTTTAGTATATTTTTATTAGTTTTTAATTAAAAATCACATTTCTGGACTTTACTATGAGTTTTTGTGTTTTTCTGTGATTTCAGGTATTTTCTGGCTGAAATTGAGGGAGCTGAGCAAAAATCTGATTCAGGCTAAAAAAGGACTGCTGATGCTGTTAGATTATGACCTCCCTGCACTCAAAGTGGATTTTCTGGAGCTGCAGAACTCCAAATGGCGCGCTCTCAATTGCATTGGAAAGTAGACATCCAGGGCTTTCCAGAAATATATAATAGTCCATACTTTGCTCAAGGATAGACGACGTAAACTGGCGTTCAACGCCAGTTCCATGTTGCAGTCTGGCGTCCAGCGCCAGAAACAAGTTACAAGTTGGAGTTCAACGCCAGAAACAGGTTACAACCTGGCGTTGAACGCCCAAAACTGCCCAGGCACGTGAGAAGCTTAAGTCTCAGCCCCAGCACACACCAAGTGGGCCCCAGAAGTGGATTTCTGCACTATCTATCATAGTTTACTCATTTTCTGTAAACCTAGGTTACTAGTTTAGTTTTTAAACAACTTTTAGAGATTTATTTTGCATCTCATGACATTTTAGATCTAAACTTTGTAATCTCTGACGGCATGAGTCTCTAAACTCCATTGTTGGGGGTGAGGAGCTCTGCTGTGTTTCGATGAATTAATGCAACTATTTCTGTTTTCTATTCAAACACGCTTGTTTCTATCTAAGATGTTCATTCGTACTTCAATATGATAGATGTGATGATCTGTGACAGTCATCACCATTCTCAACCTATGAACGCGTGCCTGACAACCACCTCCGTTCTACTTTCGATTGAATGAATATCTCTTGGATTCCTTAATCAGAATCTTCGTGGTATAAGCTAGAATCCATTGGCAGCATTCTTGAGAATCCGGAAAGTCTAAACCTTGTCTGTGGTATTCTGAGTAGGATTCAGGGATTGAATGACTGTGACGAGCTTCAAACTCGCTAGTGTTGCACGTAGTGACAGACGCAAAAGGATCAATGGATCCTATTCTGACATGATCGAGAACCGACAGATGATTAGCCGTGCGGTGACAGTGCACCTGGACCTTTTTCACTGAGAGGACGGATGGTAACCATTGACAACGGTGATCCACCAACACACAGCTTGCCATAGGAGGAACCTTGCGTGCGTGAAGAAGAAGATAGGGAGAAAGTAGAGATTCAGAAGACAAAGCATCTCCGAAACTCCAACATATTCTCCATTACTGCATACCAAGTATTTATTTTATGTTCCCTTGTTCATTTGCAAGTCAACTGATAATTATAATTGACCTCCTAACTGAGATTTACAAGATAACCAGAGATTGCTTCAAACCAACAATCTCCGTGGGATTCGACCCTTACTCACGTAAGGTATTACTTGGACGACTCAGTGCACTTGCTGGTTAGTGGTACGAATTGTGAAAAGTGTGATTCACAATTCGTGCACCAGCAATAGATGCAAGTAAGCAAAGCAGACAAACATTTAAGAATACATATGATGAATGCCTATCATATTGGCCGTGATATCACTTATCGGTTAAACTGCCAACCCGACAGTCCGACATATCCTTTCGGAAGTAGCCTTTCTGCCGTGCCTAGGGATATAGTGCCCTGCTCACTTTGTGCACCCAGAGATATAGTGCCCTGTACACTGTTAACCCTGGGATATAGTGCCCGGATCACTTTCATGCGCATTCCATGGAAATAGTGCTCTACTAACTTTAACCCAGGGATATAGTGTCTGACTCACTCTTGTGGAGGAGAAGGTTATGCAAATGGGATACTACCTCAGCCCTCACATCTGAACGTAGATGGGAGACTGCCATAGCCCCTACACTGGCGGCGCTACCTCGACAAGCGGGATTCACCACCGTCCTTGTCCGAGGCGCATAGCGACTTAATCAGTGATCACTGCACATATTCTATATTTTCACCAACCTTCACTTTCTCAACTCATCATAATCATTCTCATTTCTCAAGTTCACTCAAGTTCATAAACTATATAAATACCCTGGGATATAGTGCCCGCCTCACTATCGTTCCTAGGATATAGTGTCTGGCTCACTCTTAACTAGTTCTCAATTCCTCATCAATGAAATACTCCACAAATCAACTCTCACTAAATCCATCCATATGATTTCCAAAATCTAACCACCAGCTCTAAGCTCATCATCTAAATTACTTAGTTTTTGTCCACCCAATACACTCTCACTTGTCCCAAAGTCTAAAGAATAGCTAGGGGATCTCAGTCAGTAATTAAAGAGGTTTTGAAGGTTAGAGTAGTGCTTAAAAACACAAAAGTTACATTTTTCAGCAAAACAGGGTCATGCGTACGCATGCACAGTCCCGCATACACATGGGTGTCATTTTGACAAGGTCGTTTACGCGTGCATCGTCTGCGTATGCGAGAGTTAGAAATAGAAAGGATTGCCGTGTACGCATGTCAATGGCCGCGTATGCAAGAGGGTAAGAATGGTAATCTCACGTACGCATGCCAGGGTCATGTACGCATACCACTCGATTTTCAGAAAAAGTTGTTTTGCTACAAAATTCGGATTTTTGTACCAAAATCAAACGCACATAACTTTTTTATTTTAAATTATTTAACTTCCTTTCTTCGAACGGCAGAATCCTCCCGGACCCAACTTTTTGTGAAAATAAGTTTCATCAAAATTAAGGGTCCAGAGGCCAAGTTATGCCTCGTTGAAATTGGTCAAAAACAAAGTTATCAATAACCTCTAGTTTTCAAAATACTCAAACCAAAACAATCACACCAAACCAAAATTTAATGTCACACACTACTACACTCTATCAATTTAATCCTTAATTACTTCCAATCCTTTCAACACCAAAATAATTCCACTTTCCTATCCGTTCAATCACTTGTACTCATAATTCATCATTAACACTCATAATTATCATCACATCATCATCATCTTCGATATTCATTATCAAAACTCATAATTCAATGTCACATCATCATCATCCTTAATACTCATCATCAAAACTTATACTCGACATTAATAATCATCATACGTTCATTATAATTATAATCCAACACATACTCAACCTTTATCCTAATTCATACACCACACATATCCAAGACTCCATATCATCATCATCATATAATTCATCATCGAACATAAAATTTACATACAATTAATCATACACCCGAATCATTCCATCTTATCTTAAAGCCCACTAGTCTAAGTTGCCCACAACATTACGTATTAACTACAGAAAACTGAAACCATACCTTTTTCAATTCTCGCATAATCCAAAATACCAAAACCGCCTGACGTTAGGATTTTTGCCAGTGGTAAAGAATTTTATAAAAATAGTCGCGTTGTAGATATAGTCTCTAAACCAACAGAAATCCCTTCGTACAAACGTTTTGGTTGTAACAAGTAATAAACCCCTAAATAAATTGATAACCGAAGTATTCAAACCTCGGGTCGTCTTCTCAAGGAACTGCAGGGAAGTATGTTCTTATTATTGGTTATGGAGATTGTAAATTGGAGTTTGAGAATGAGGAGCGAATGGTTTAATTAGCAATTAAAGTAAATGAAGAACAAGTAAATTAAATGGCAAGTAAAATAAATAAATGACTGTAAATAAACTTTTGGCAAGGTATGAGAAATTAGAGGTCCTATCCTAGTTATCCTTATCAACGATGATGAGAATTGAATCTTAATTCCACTTTGTTAACCTTTACTAAGATAAAGGAAGGTCAAGGGATTAATTGGTTTGATCTTCGAATCCTATTTATTTCCTAAAAAAGATTGAGATTATTGAAGTTCAGTTTAATTAACAAAGATAACAATTATCAATCATGTTTGAGTTTGATAACTCCTGAGTTACTGATTTCTTAATCAAGACCAAAAAGGAGAAAAGTAAATCTACTGGAATAAAAATGCCTTCAGATTGGGAATAATAGCAATATAAATAAAAGAAAGCAATATTAAACTGAAATACCTCAAATAACATTAATTCAAAAGAGTAATCTGTAACATGGAAGAATTCATAAATTAAATTGCAACATCAAATAATCAACTAAAGTAATGGAATGAATAAAAAGTGAAAGGGAAGCTTAAAGTAAAAGAACATTGAACCTGGGATCGAGAGTCACTCCTAAAACTAAGAGAAATCCTAAATCCTAATCCTAAGAGAGAAGAGAGAGGATAGAACCTCTCTCTAAACTAAATCTAAATCATGAAAACTAACTAAAGTGGAGACTCTCCGTGAACAGATGCATTCCCTCACTTCATAACCTCTGGTCTATGCCTTCTGGACTTGGATTTGGGCCAAAAAGGGCTTCAGAATTCGCTGGGAGCATTTTCTGCAATTTTTGGTGCGTGGCCTCTGTCATGCATCCGCGTGGGTCACGCGGTCGCGTCATTCGGAGTTTTCCTTTACACGCGGTCGCATCAGTCATGCGGCCGCGTCGCTGCTTCTTCGCTCTTGGCATGCGTCCGCGTCGTCCATGCGATCGCGTGGCTGCCAATTTCTTCACAAACTCCGTTTTATGCTTTCCTTCCATTTTTGTATGTTTCCTTTCCATCCTTTGAGTCCTTTCTGCCTTAGAAGATCTGAAACTACTCAACGCACTAATCACGACATCGAATGGAAATAAAGGTAATTAAAATAGTTAATTTTAAAGCATAGGAAACATATTTTTCACATACATCACATAATAAGGAAGGGAAAGTAAAACCATGCAAATAATATGAATAAGTGGGTGAAGGATTGAATAAATCACTCAGATTAAGCACAAAATATATCATAAAATATGGGTTTATCAACCTCCCCACACTTAAACCATAGCATGTCCTCATGCTAAGTCCAAGAGTAATGTTAGGTTAGAGTGGTGGAATGCCATGCACTACAATCTAAATGCAACTACCTAAATGAATGATGCATCATGCAATTCTTATTTTTATTCACTTGTATATAAAGCTTGCATGTAGTTGAATTAATTCACATTCTCAAGGAGTCATATATATATATATAGCCAAACCTTAGATAATGATAAAGCACTTTTACAATTGAGATGGGAGAGAAAAATATTTTATAAACTTGCAAGACAATTAATAATTCAAGCAGAGATATATGTTAATGAGCTATTGAACCCTCACTGGATTTTGTGTTTACTCTCTAGTCACTCAGTGTTTATTGGGTTAATCACTCTATTCTTCTTTTTATTCTTACTTTCTATAACTTTGTTCTTCATCTAACCAATCAACAATTATAGAATATAGACATATCAAAAATCATGAGGTCTTTAGTTAAGGTTGTAATGGGGCCAAGGTAAAGGTAAGGGTATATGTATAAGGCTAAGTGAGCTAATAAGTGAATCCTTAATTAGTCTAAGATCTCACCTAACATACATACTTTGTAAAGCAAAGCTTTTTTACCTATTCTCCCATATTTTCCCACTTTTGATGTTACATGCTCATGTTTCAATGTTTATTATTTTTTTATCCCATGTGCATTGCTTTATTTCACAATTGGGGAATTCTTTTGTGTCCCCTTTATTCAACTATTGAAAAATAACACCTTTTTTTTAATGCACATGGTAATTCAATTATTTTGATTTCACATGAGCATGCTTCCCAAAAATTTTTATTTGAATTATTTTATTCTTTTCAACTTTTCTACCTTTTTGTTTTTATCATCCCTGTTCCCAATAGGTTTTCCCACATTTAAACCATACACAAGTTCCTATCTTAAGCTAACCAAGGATTCAACTTGGGATTTTTATTTTGTCTTTCTGCTTAAGGCTAGTAATGTGGCTGATAGAATAAAAGGGGATTTAAAGGCTCAAGGGGGCTAACAAGGGTGATGTAAAGGGTAGGCTATTTTGGGATAAGTGAGCTAAAATCAAATAATGGCCTCAATCACTCTCTTGGTATGTATTTCTATTCTATAATCGGACATATAGATTAAAACAAAATAAAGAACATCAGAATAAAAAAGAAGGGCGGAACACACAGGAATAAAATATTATGGTTTGAATGTAACCATACAATTAAGCTCAAAACTCACAGGCTGTGTATTCTCTAGCTCAAAAATCATTTATCACTTATGTATGTCATGCAGGTTTAGTTAAAAATTCTCATTATTCTCAATGTAAAACTTAAGGTGGCTTTAGAGTTCTAGTGTTTCTCCTTGATGAAATGTTGTTAACTAACTAACATGTAATGCTATATATACAAGTTGTATGGATTGTTTCTATTATGTTCAAGTTCCTAGTTTACTTCCTTTTTATATTTTCAATTTAAACTAAGCTATCTTATGCTAAAAAGGGTAAACTATACTAATTAATCCACAATTTCTATAACTAATGAGTTAGAATTGCAACTAAAACTAAATGGCTAAAATATGAACTAAAGTGCAACATGCAGAAATAGAGTAAAAATACATAAAAATAGCAATATATATAAGTACTGAGAAAATAAAATAAAACTAAAAATAAAATACAGAAAAGTAGCAAAATAAATAAAAAGAGTATGTAGTGGTTCACCAAAAAAATACGCCAGAGATGGCGACCTCCCCACACTTAAAATGTAGCATCATCCCCGATGCTCACTCAAGCAGGGTGTGAAGGGGTGTCATCACTAGAAGGGTGGGTAGCTGGGGTCTCTGTGGTGGCGGTCGGAGGATCAGCCTGCTGCAGAGGAGGTGCTGACTAGATAGGGATCTCGGGGTCTACAGCCTGAATCTGAGGCAGAGCCTCCTGATGTGATGCTGCCTGCTGGGTGCCTGCCTGCTCTGCCTCGCTCTATGGATGGGTCTCTGCCTCGTGAGCATCCGCCTCCTCCTCAGATGCCTCGGATGGTGTGTCAGGCTCGGAGGGGATGTCGCCAGAGCGTATCATCAGCTTCAGGTGCTCATAGCGTCCCTTGTTGCGACGCTCCATCTGGTCAAGCCGTCGAAACAGGCGGTGCACTAGATGATAGATGGGCTCTGGGGCAGGTGGAGGTGCAGTGGTGTTGGCAGGGGTAGCTGTGGAAGAAGAGGGACCGGCAGATGGTGTGGCTGTCTCAGCAGCAGCAGTGAGGAATGGAGGTCTGTAGCCTAAAGCCAGAAAGTTCCTGCTCTGAGGGATAATCTTCTTGCATTCTGCAGCAGGTGGCTTTTCATCAGCATCCTCCCAAGGCACGTCAGCTCGACAGCCTAGCTGTGTAACCAGATAAGGAAAGGGAAGAGTGCCTCGGACGTGGACCCTGGCCATATGGTACCGGATAAAGCGTAGCAGGTACAGGTCCTTACCCTCCATCACACACCATAGGAGGGTGATCATAGCGGCTGGTATCTCAGTCTCGTGAGTACTCGGCATAATGAAGTTGCTAAGTATCTGATGCCATAGCCGAGCCTCATCATTCAGGTAAATCCGCTTGATTACCTTTGGCATGGTGGTGTTCTGACCTATAATCCAAGGAACGGTCGGGTCAAGGGCTATTCGGGCCTTGACTACATCCCAATCAAATCGCATGAAGCGCATATCCTCCTCAGCTCTTTGATAACCATCTAGCTGATCAGTTTTAGGCAGAAGCTTCAAGACATCTTTAATGGCCTCTTCAGTGACCAGAATCTGCTTTCCTCTAAGGTTCACTGCATCTAGGGAGGTTTTGAAGTAATTGCAGTAGAATTCCCTAACCCAAGATGCATTGACCTCAGTCAGGTTTCTCTCCAGGAAGAACCAGCCTCTTTGTTTGATCTGATCAGAGGTGTATTGCTGCAGTTTTTCTGGGATCTTCAAAGTTCGCTCCAGCTATAGGTTCCTGGAGTTTGCAAACACCGGATACTTCAGCTCACAGTATCGGTTTGCAAATTTCACTGGATCAGTAGCAGGGATTAGTTGGTCGGCCTTCTCCTGCGGGGTAAAATTTTTCTCCCGCAAGGATTTATTGTGCATCATATCTATGATGGACATGGAGGATTCTCCTCTTTTCCGTTTGCCAGTAGTAGCCTTTCCTTTTCCTTTTCTCTGGCTGGCAGACATCCTGAAAAACAGAAAACCAGGATATAGTGAAAACATGAAAACAAATAGGCAAATAATCAAAAGAAACACAAAGTGGCAAAGGAGCAAAAAGGATAAGGAAAATGAGTTAAGTAAATGTGCATTAAGGATTGTATAGGAGTTAAAGGTTCGGAAGGAAGAATTTACAATCCAAAATGTAATTGGATTCATGTTAAATAGAAAAATTAACATCATGCCATGGTTAGAATGTTAAAAGAAAGTGAAAGAAAATCAGAAGAGAAGTTTTGAAAGGTTAGGTTGGTTAGAATTGAAAAAGAGTTTAGGGAGTTAACATTAGTGAGTTAGTAAAAAGTGGGTTAAAGTAAGTGGCATAATGAAAATATTCCAAGTAACAAGTATTCACAGTTAGAAGCTATAAGTAACTCATATCCAAATAAGGAAAACAGGTTGATGATGATTCAAATAGATATAGAAATAGCAAAAATTGGAATCAAACATAAAAAAAACAAATTATGAACCAGGAAATCAAAAAGAATAAGAAAGCTTGCCCTGGCATTCATGAATTGTTTTGGTTAAATCTAAGGAAAGCACAGTTGAAAATGCCAAAATCAAGACATGAATGGAAATATTTTACAAAAATTTGGACAGCATTCCGGCTAAAATTGGATTGTCCCGGAAAATAAACAGCAACAGAATAGTTCATATGAATCAAAATTAAAGCTATAATTACATATAAGGAATATAAACCTGAAAATTTAGTGTACAGAGCAGCAAGAAACAAGAAAGTACAGCATATGAACATTACAATCATCACAGCAACAGTAGATTTGCGAAAATAATGAAACAAGAAACACGAACAGCGCAATTAAACATACCTAAATCCACTAACCACATCCTAGGCTACCTAACAACCTAAAATCCATTACAACATGCATAACTAACTAGCCTAATGACGAACATAAACAGAAAAATGTGAATTAACTACGAAGGATAGAAGGGTGCCGTTCGTCGGAACCTGGTAGGCGTAAGAAAGAGAGTGGGGCACAGAGGTGGCTGGGGATGACGGCGGTGGCGTCTGGCGCGGCGGAAGAGGGTGGCGCGGCGGCGTTGGCTGCTGTTCGGAGGAAGGGAGGGAAAGGGGGGTGTAATGGGGGTAGGGGGTAATAGGGGAAGGAAGGGGGCGTGGGTGGCGCTGGGCGGTGACGGCGGCGCGGTGGTGGTGATCGCGGAGGAGGGCAGGGGCGGTGGAGGGAGGAAGAAGAAGGAAGAAGAAGAAAGAGGGGGGAAAGGAAGGGGGGGGGGGGCGGGGGTGGTGGTGGTGTTATTGGAGAAGAAGAGATGGAGGAGAGGGGTTTGGGGGGGCGCGACTGATAGGGTTCGCATGACTGGGGGGTTATAAATTTGAATCCACGCGATCGCGTGGGGCACGCGGTCGCGTGGCTAGGGTGAAATGGGGGTCGACGCGATCGCGTGAGTGGCGCGATCGCATGGAAGGCAAAAAGAGTAAATGACGCGATCGCCTGGGGCATGCGATCGCGTTGCTGGAAATTGTGCGAAACACACAGTTCTAGTGTCGTTTTAGCGCAACTCTCTGTCTCCTTTGGGGTGTTTGTGCAATCCATGCGACGTGATCGCGCCGCTCACGCTGTCGCGTGGGATGTGTGTTGTGCAAGTGACGCGATCGCGTTAGGGACGCGATCGCGTGGGTCATTTGTGCGAAACGCACAATGGCCGCACGATTCTAGCCTAACTTTCTGGACGTTGGATCTTTACGCCGATCTCCAGGGCACGCGGTCGCGTGGGAAGTGTTTTTCGCAACTTGACGCGATCGCATGAGTGATGCGATCGCGTTGCACACCCCTTTTTTTTATGCAGGTATGCAATTATGCAGTATGCATAATGCAATGATTAATATGAATGAGATGCAAAACTTCCAGGTTCAATATAATAAAATAAAATAAAACTTGAAAACAAATAAAACTAAATAAAAAAAATATTGAGAAAGGAACGATCATACCATGGTGGGTTGTCTCCCACCTAGCACTTTTAGTTAAAGTCCTTAAGTTGGACATTGGATGAGCTTCCTGTTATGGCGGCTTATGCTTAAATTCATCCAGAAATCTCCACCAATGCTTGGAATGCCAATAGCCTCCGGGGTCCCAAACTAGGCATGTGAAGCTTCTAAGCAGCTTCAAACAGATTCTCAGGTTCCTAGGGTGATGATTGTCAACATAGATTCCAGGATCCCAAACTTTGCTTTTAAATCCGTCTTCGTCTTGATCTATACTTTTCCATCTGGGCGGTTTAAAAATTAGATTCTTACCAGGATAACCAAACATTTTCCGAGATCCATCCGATTGATCATGGTGCAAATCCGTGCACTTCGAGTTGAAGCGTGGAACCTTATTGAACCTCGTGCACCAGCTCTGAGTACGAGCCATTTTCCTTTTACTCTTAAAGCCGCAGAGAGCTCTAAGCTGGCCATCTGTTTCAAGCAAACCATATTCAAGTGGAAAAACACAGTTAAAAGTTAAGGATTGTACCCACTTAAAGCTTGTATTGGGTGGTAATGGCCTTGGGATAGGTGGTTCCAGTGGTTCTGTGAGTTCTACTCCCTTGTGTTCTTCTGTGAAATTCTCCACTTTCTTGCAAGACTCTTCAAACATATCCATGTCCTAGTCAAAGCCATCTATGTCTTCCTCATCACTTAAGTCATAGACTGGAGGTTGAGAGAAATCTACCTCTGTATCATCTTCGTATTCACTTGGGAAAGATTCTTCGATCTCAGAGAATTCACTTGCGGATGCAAGTTCATTACTAGGAGAACTTGACTTGTGACTATCATCATCAAAGAAATCTGCTTCTTGGGTTATTCTGTCTAGTTTTTCATGAAAGACTTGCTCTGGGGATGGCGCACAATCCTCCTTAGCATCAATTGTAACATCCTTGACAGAATGCTCCACAACCTTGGATTCCCATGGAGGTTCAGCGTCTCCTAAGTCTTCAACCAACTCTTCTTCTTCAATAATAACAGCTTTCTCTACTTGTTCCAGTACGAAGCCATGCTCTGTCTTGTCCACTGGTGTTTCTAGTATCTCCTTCATACTACGCTCTTCGTTAGATTGTCCACATGGGGCTGTGGGAGGTCCTTGAATGTTCGAACATCTAGAAGATAATTGACTTGCTGCTTGCTCCAGTTGATGAAGGGTTGTTTGAAGTCGATTTACTATTTCCTTGAGGCGAACCTCTGATTCTCGGGGTGATAGATTTGGATATGGTACAGGGGGAAGCGGTGGTGTTTGGGAGCGATTGGATTGGAACTGGGGTAAATGAGGATCATACGGTGGTGAATGGTGAAAAGGAGCTTCTGAGTGTGATGGTTCGAAGTTATGTTGAGAGGATGGTCTATAAGTACAGGGTGGGGCTTGTTGGTAATTACAAGGTTGTCCACCATGTCTATTTGCTTGGTATGCATTGTAGAATGGTCTTTGTCCATGATATCTTGGAGGGTGTTGTTGCCTAAAGGGTTGATCAGATCCTCTTGGCTCCATCCATCTTTGGTTGCTCTGACCTTGATGCATATTCCTGTTATAACTTCCATTCTTTTCAATAACATTAGAACCAAACTCAAAGCGATAGGGGTGAGAATTCATAGTAGCTAAGAAGAAATAAAGAGGGAAAAAATAAAGACAAATAAACAAGTAAAAGAAAAATATTTACAATAACCAATAATAAGGCACACGATTGCAGTTCCCCGGCAACGGCACCATTTTGGCGTTAGGATTTTATGGTGGTAAAGAATTTTATAAAAATAGTCGCTTGTAGATATAGTCTGTAAACCAACAGAAATCCCTTCGTACAAACATTTTGGTTGTCACAAGTAACAAACCCCTAAATAAATTGAAGGAACTGTAGGGAAGTATGTTCTTATTATTGGTTATGGAGATTGTAAATTGGGGTTTGAGAATGAGGAGCGAATGGTTTAATTAGCAATTAAAGTAAATGAAGAACAAGTAAATTAAATGGCAAGTAAAATAAATAAATGACTGTAAATAAACTTTTGGCAAGGTATGAGAAATTAGAGGTCCTATCCTAGTTATCCTTATCAACGATGATGAGAATTGAATCTTAATTCCACTTTGTTAACCTTTACTAAGATAAAGGAAGGTCAAGGGATTAATTGGTTTGATCTTCGAATCCTATTTATTTCCTAAAAAAGATTGGGATTATTGAAGTTCAGTTTAATTAACAAAGATAACAATTATCAATCATATTTGAGTTTGATAACTCCTGAGTTACTAATTTCTTAACCAAGACCAAAAAGGAGAAAAGAAAATCTATTGGAATAAAAATGCCTTCAGATTGGGAATAATAGCAATATAAATAAAAGAAAGCAATATTAAACTGAAATACCTCAAATAACATTAATTCAAAAGAGTAATCTGTAACATGGAAGAATTCATAAATTAAATTGCAACATCAAATAATCAACTAAAGTAATGGAATGAATAAAAAGTGAAAGGGAAGCTTAAAGTAAAAGAACATTGAACCTGGGATCGAGAGTCACTCCTAAAACTAAGAGAAATCCTAAATCCTAATCCTAAGAGAGAAGAGAGAGGAGAGAACCTCTCTCTAAACTAAATCTAAATTATGAAAACTAACTAAAGTGGAGACTCTCCTTGAACAGATGCATTCCCTCACTTCATAACCTCTGGTCTATGCCTTCTGGACTTGGATTTGGGCCAAAAAGGGCTTCAGAATTTGTTGGGAGCATTTTCTGCAATTTCTGGTGCGTGGCCTCTGTCACGCGTCCGCGTCATTCAGAGTTTTCCTTGGCACGCGGTCGCGTCAGTCATGCGGCCGCGTCGCTGCTTCTTCGCTCTTGGCATGCGTCCGCGTCGTCCATGTGATCGCGTGGCTACCAATTTCTTCACAAACTCCGTTTTATGCTTTCCTTCCATTTTTGTATGTTTCCTTTCCATCCTTTGAGTCCTTCCTGCCTTAGAAGATCTAAAACTACTCAACACACTAATCACGGCATCGAATGGAAATAAAGGTAATTAAAATAGTTAATTTTAAAGCATAGGAAACATGTTTTTCACATACATCACATAATAAGGAAGGAAAAGTAAAACCATGCAATTAATATGAATAAGTGGGTGAAGGATTGAATAAATCACTCAGATTAAGCACAAAATATATCATAAAATATGGGTTTATCACCGCCTCTTTCACAAGTTCACCAAGCCTCCAAACAAGTTCAACAATTTTTCAGCCACCAAGTCCAAATTAGCAAGCACTCCAAGTCAAAACACTCCACACAACACCAAATTCATTCTAGTACACACAACATACCCAAAAATTTTAGTACAAGGGTTCACAATATCAACTAAACACAAGGGTTTAGTGAAACATTACCTTGTCCACTGTGGATTAGAATAAAACTCAACAATAATCCAATGTTAGATCACACCTAAACAATCAAAATCACAAAACCCACTCAAAAACTAAACCCAAAATGCAAAAATGTATAGGGCACAGAACTAGAGCATGGATTTTGAGTTCTTACCAACTTTGTTTAGATAAAAATGATGGATTCGGCGAGAGTTTCGCGTGGCTACAAATGACACACAAATCGGAGCACCATAGCTCAAGATATGACCAAATGAAGAGGATGATGAATAGTGTCAAAACCCTCCTCTCTTCTCTTCTCTACCACTGTCCCCCTCTCACTTTTAGCAATGAAAATAAGCTGATCTGGCTCATTAAAGTGTTTATATATATTGGGCTTGGGCCTAACTCGGGCCTGGTCCAACCTGTCAGCATTTTTGGTTTGTTTGGCCCAATTTTAGGCCAAAACTTTTAAAATTAGTGTCCGATTTTTAATTTGAAATTATTTTCATCTTTCCTAATTAATAAATTCAATCTCCTAAATTTATTCACCATAATTTATTTTGTTTTCTCACTCACAGTGCTGGTCCAATTAGAGCCAGTACGTGCTTTTATGCGATAAATATAACACCCTACCACACAGAGCTTTACGCCTAGAACGTAAATCAGATGTGATGCAGCACTACGACTCTAAAAATAAAAATGCGTATATAATATAGTTGAAAGAAATTGTAACTAGGAGCCTTAGAAGAAAGGACGAATAAAATAAGACCGAAAACGCGTTATACATGAAAAGTGATTAGGTAGAAGGCTTATACAGAAAACTAAGGAGACAAGTATATAAACAGAGTTTCAAAAGATAGATACATAATCAAGCTCTAAACTAAACATGCGAAGCAAAGATTGGCTAGAAGGACAAAATACAGAATTTAAATCCTATTTCTCCAAGTCAACCTCTAAGAAGGACAAAATACAAATATAACAAGTGGAGAGTCTATAAACATGTGCATATACAAAACACAAAGTATAAAATACCAAAGGTAGATCTTCACATTTCAAGAGTCTCCAACAAGCTCAATTTAGTGTATCACGTCCTGCATCTGAAAACAACAATATATGTATGAAATGAGAACCGGCGGTTCTTAGCATGGTAGAAGTACTCGCATAATTAATACAAAACTAAATACTTTACTTTTTTTTAAATAAAAAAGTAAATACTTAAAGATATTTGTTATGTCAAAAATAATATTTTTGATAAGTTGTTATTAATATCAATAGACGTCGAAGGATAAATATATTCGGTCTAAGTAACATCTTTGACAAGTTAGTTTTCAACTTTCATCAATCAAGTTTCAAATACCAAAAAGATACTGTCTTGTATTTTACATGATCAACTCATACCAATTGAAAGAAACCAATTTAATTTAGAAAAATTATTCTTCACATACAAGTGTTTTTCCCATACAAGTCTTTACAAGTCATTTATATTCACGCCCTTCATGCCGTTACTTCATCAACACCACCTCTTCCTCCTCCTCCTCTTCCTCCTTCTTTTTTCATTAGAATTTCTTGTCCTCCTTTTATTGTTTTAAATCCAATCAAGTGGCTGAGGTGTGGTTCAATTCAGAAGAAAAAAATGTAGCATTAGAGGAAATATTTTTCTGTATTTGTAACAAATTCGGATGTAACACAGAGATATTTAGGTATAACACGAAGATATTTGGGTGTATTTTAAGAATTTTGGGTGTATTTTTATTCTGATAAATTTTGCATAATTCAGAACTCTTCTTTTTCCTTCTCCTCATCTTCTACTGATTTTTTTTATTATCATCACCATCTTCTTCTTCTTCTTTTCTTATTCATCTTTTCTTTTTTGTTTTGCCTTCTCAAGTTTCTTCTTGTTTTACTCTCTTAACAAGAATAAAAACAAAAAAATCAAACAAAGAAGAAGAAAAAATACATAATGCTGCAAAATTACATGGAAGAAGATGAACTTACAATCATTTAACTAAAAGAAATAAAGAAATAAGAAAAAAAGAAGAAGAAAAAATGCAGCATTGAAAAAATTTTTTTTCTGTATTTGCAGCAAATTTGGGTGTAACATGAAGATATTTGGGTGTATTTTTATTCTGATAAGTTCTGCATAATTCAAAACTCTTCCTCTTCCTCCACTACAAAAAAATGATATAAAATGGCATGAATAATATGGGGGTTGTATAAAAACGCCCTAATATTTGAATATTATGTCATTTTTTACTGTTGCCTGATGGGTGGAAATCAGATTCCACACCAAAACTCACCGGCAAGTGTACCGGGTCGCATCAAGTAGTAAAACTCACTTAGAGTGAGGTTGATCCCACAGGGATTGATGGATCAAGCAACTTTAGTGAGTGATTAGTCTAGTCAAGCAAACATTTGATGATTTAAGTGAAAATTGAAGCTACAGAAAGTAAATTGCAATGAATTGTAAATTACAGAAAGTAAAGTGGACAGAAGCTTAAAGAGCAAGAAATGTAACTTGACAGAATCTCAAATGACAAGAAATGTAAATTGCATCAAATGTAAAGGGAATTGGGTGCAAGGAAATTAAAGAAACCAATAGATCAAGCAATTGAAAAGAACTTAAGAACAAGCAACTGGAAATTTAAATTGCAGGAAGAATAAAGGAAGTTGGGTGCTGGGAATTAAAACAGGACTGAAAGAGAAGAAGTGCAGTAAACTAAAAACTCTCAGATGAGGAAATTCAAAAACAGATCAATGCAGTACCAAAACAGAAATGTAGAAGTGCAGAAGAATCAAAATAGCAAGAACTTAGATCATTCATGAAATTCTAGAAGAGAAATTGTCAATTGCAGAAGAGAGAAAATGAAACAGAAAATAAAACTCAAATCTGATTTTTAATTCTTCAAATTCAACAAGGAAAATTAAAAGAGAGCTCTCTATTCTACTCCTACTCCTACTGCTCTCTAATGGAGCCAGCCTCCCTAATGAAATGAAATTGATGCCTTTATATAGGCTTTACAAAATGAAAAATGAAAATGAAATTGAAAACAAATTAAAATTCAAATGAAAATCCTAATCTAACTGATCCTTGTGCCTTTGAGTGATGTCAATTGGGCTTTGCTTGCTTTGGATTTGAAGAAGAGTGGATCCGAATGGCTTGGTTTAAGTGGCATGGTGTGTTGGTGCAGCTCCAGTGGAGCGCTCAGTTTGGTTAGTGAACTGAGCGCTCACCAGCTATGCTTTGGCTCACCCTTGGTGCCAATTTCCTTAGCGCTCAGTTAGAAAATGTGACGTAGCGCTACACTGCTTGCATTTGTTTCCCATTTCGAGCCTTGGTGAAGCCATTTCAATGTGGCCAATTTCTTTGCAAGAAGTAATGGCACTCAGTGAAGTAAAGTAACTGAGCGCCCAATGCCTTTGCTCCCTTGCTTGGTGTAGCGCTTCTCTTGGTTCATCATGTGCCTAGTTCGAACCTTGCTGAAGCCACTTTGGCTAATTTCCTTGCCAAAGCCTTGTAGCGCTTAGTTAAGAGCACAAAAGTAGCGCTACTTTGCTTCCTTGCTTAACCTTGTTTGAGGGCCCGATAAAGTGAAAACAATGAACTGAGCGCTCCATTCTTTGAGCGCTTTGCCTTGCTAATTGGCATTCCTTGTAGCGCTCCGTTTGGCCAATCAACGTAGCGCTCCTTGATAATGAGTGTTGGCGTTCCCAACAAAGAGATGTAGCATGCTTTAATAATGAATAAGCCAATGCCAATGCCATGCATTAATAATAAAATGCATGCTTTAATTGGATTTATTACTTAATTACTAATGCATTGGCCAATTGGCTTTAACGGCAAATGAAATGCATGCTTTAATTTACTTAGTAATGCAATGCATTAACTAAGTTTTATTAGCCAATTGCATTAGTAATTAAAGTTTCATGCATGATTTCATTAGCCGTAGCATTCATTCATTCCATTAGTAATTAAATAATGGAATTAAATGCATGCATGCTTTATTAATAATGCCACTTAATGAACGCCATGGTTCATTGGCTTTGCATGCATAAGGCATTATCATGCCATGGCTTTATGGTCATGGGCCACTCTTTTAAAAGTGTGGCCTAAAGTTCCAAAGCGTGCTCAAACTTCAAAGTGTGCCTCAAAATTCTTTTTTTCTCTTTTTGAGCTTAATTTGTACTTTTTTGCTTCTTTTTCTACTCATTTCCTACAAAATTTATAAAATCAAAAGATCAAGGAAATATACCATTTAAGCACAAAAGAATGCAATATTTAAGCACTAATCATCAATTTCTTGTATGAAAAATCATAGAAAAACATGACATGATGACATGTCATCATTGCCGTAATTAATTTGTAACTAACAGCGGTTGTTTTGGATTCTGGCGGTTTTAAAATGCCATTATCAACTTGTATAAAATGCCCAACCCTAAATTAACCCCTCCTCATTCCTACATTGAAACGCTGCCACTGTGAGAGAAATCATGAAGCTCTACCACTGCGATCTCCTCTGTCATGATCTCTCCTCCGGCGACAATCCTCTCCAACGAGGACCTCCTCCGGTGAAGTCTCCTCCAGCGGCGACCTCCTCTTGCAACGTCTTCTCCAATGGCGATCTCCACCTACGATGATCTCCTCCTGCCAACGACGTCTCCTCCAGCGACGGTCTCCTCCGGCAACGTCTCCTCCAGCGGCGACCTCCTTCTCCTCCAGCGGCGACCTCCGGCAACGTCTTCTCCAGTGACGGTCTCCTTCGGTGACGTCTCCTCCTGCGTTGTCTCTTCCAGCGACTTCTCCTCCAGCGGTGATCTCCTCCTACGGTGTTCTCCTGCGTTGGAAATCTCGTCTATCGAGCTATTGAGCTGCGAGTTTCTCCTTCGGCAGACTCACAAGTAGGTTCTTCTCCCTATTTTCTTTTTTTCTCTTGAAAATATTTCATTCTAATCGATTGTATTAGGCTTGCCTTAGATTAGATGAACAAATAATTTAATTAATTTGGTTTGAATCTCAGCATAGTAGTCAAAATGTTTCTTGTTCTTTATTCTCAGCATGTATATGCTTTATTTTGTTGTTCAATTTCCATAAAAGAAAAGAGGAAAACACTCTAGAAATTGATTGAAAGAGATTGATGGTGAAACTAAACACAATCTCAACTATTTCAAAATTGACTGTGACTAAATTGTTTCATCATCATCTCTTCATTGCTATTTTAATGTGGCTCTACTAGTGTCAGATTAGTTAAAACTTGAAAAGGTGATTAATTAGACTGTTGGATTTATGTGTTCTGTGTCAAATATCAAATATGTGACACTTTATACCTTTGAGGTATGTGCATATGTGTTTCCTATGAAAAAAAAGGTGCAAGTCAAACGGTCTTTATTCCGTTATGTGAATTATTAGTATCTATCAATGCAAATCAACCCCAGTGAGGTCCCTAGCTAGCTAACTTTTTGATGGTTCGGTTGATGGGATTGTATTGGAGATTCTTTGTCAATTAAAATGTAAATGTATGTCTGGAAATGAATGAAGCAGGTTTCAAACTGGTTTATCAACGCAAGGGTTCGTCTATGGAAGCCAATGGTGGAGGAAATGTACATGGAGGAATTGAAGGAACAAGAAAACATGATGGCTTCTTTCTTTAGTTTGTCTTAATATATAAATTCGAATGAATTCAGCGATTGTATTATGTTGGTAACTAAAGTGAAGCCAATTACAAAAAAGGGAAGTCATCTTCCCCAAGGAATAATAAAGCCATATATATATGCATCATATCATGCTTATCTTTAGGCCTCCTTTTAACCTCTTGTCACTTCCAATTACGTATAATATAAGTTGATCCAAGACATAGATTTAGTGATGGACACATTTGGATCGGTGGAGCTTGATTTCTCTTCATACACCCAGCAGTAGCAGCAACAGCAGGGTTTCAATGGGGTTTCTTTGACTCTGGTTACAACAGCACGGTGGAAGCGGGGTGAGCCTGGCGTTCCTTTCTCCTTCGGTAAGCAGTCATCATAGCTCGCTCTTCTATGCAACAACCATTGATGCTGCTATTCCTACTATTGTTGGAATGGCACCGAAAAACCAAGATGCCATTAATGCTGCTATTGTTGGAATGCTTGCAGATCCTAAAGAGGTTTAACTTCTTTCATAAAGCTTAGTGTCCTTGATTTCATTATTTGAAAAACGCGCCAAAAATTGAACATGTATATACCTTGTGTTGTAGGCAAGGGCTGGAATCAGAGATGTTCACTTTTTACCTTTCAATCCTGTTGACAAGAGAACTTCTCTGACTTACATTGATGCTGATGGAAACTGGCACCGTGCAAGCAAAGGCGCTCCGGAGCAGGTAACAATTTTTAGTTTATTCATGATTTATGAGAGGTTCTGGCATGTTCCATTGATGCTGATATGATATTCTTTGTTATAATGAATAGATCATGAACTTGTGTAATCTAAGGGATGATGCTAAGAAGAAGGTTTATGCCATTATTGACAAGTTCGCTGAAAGAGGCCTTCGTTCCCTAGCCATTTCAAGACAGGTTCTTACATCAAAGTCTTCATGCTTTAATTTTTCAGTATATGTTCCCAAGTTTCTTGTAAATAATAATAATAAAGAGAATCTAAATCTGAAGCATCTTCTCTGCTACTGCAGGAAGTTCCTGAGAAAAGGACAGCCCTGGAGCTCCATGGCAATTTGTTAGTTTGTTGTCACTATTTGATCCACCAAGGCATGACAGTACCGAAACCATTCGCAGGGCTCTTAATCTCGGTGTAAATGTCAAGATGATTACAGGTAAGCCTTATCCTAATAGGTAGAATCAGCTATAGGAATCGAATGACGCCATATTATGAATTAATATCTTAACATTTACTCTTCTTTATAGGTGATCAACTCGTCATTGCTAAGGAGACAGGCCGAAGACTTGGAATGGGAACAAATATGTACCCATCTGCTTCCCTTCTTGGCCAAGACAAAGATGCAAGTATCGCCGCACTTCCCGTCGAAGAGTTGATTGAGAAAGCTGATAAATTTGCCGGAGTCTTTCCAGGTTCATACTCATTACTATTTTCTCAAAGAGGAAATCATGGTCCACACTACAATTGGGTTTTTGAGACAATGGTTGAAAGCAATGCCATATATATATTCAGAATAACAAAAATTTCATCTGAATTGCTTTTCGCTTTTAGCTTCAAACCAAACATAACCAGATGCTATCTTACTAAATATTACGAGTTTCTCTTTTGTTAATTTCCATTCCTATGCATTGAAATTCTAGATGCATTGCAAGAAGGGAACCTAGAATCAGCATAAGAATGACCATATAGTTTCTTTTATTATTATTTTTTATATTTTATATTAGATCCTGAGATTTAAGCGTAGATTTCTTTTTTACATATATATATGCATTTAAATTTTCTCTCCCTTGAAGTGTTGAATTTCTAATCCGTCAGTTAAATTTTTGTTGTCCAGAGCCTCAAAAATTGTTACAACGGGAAGAATCTCTTAACAGCTGAAAAGTAGTGGCTCAACAGTAGCACTGCTAATTTCTTCAAAGTTTTGATGGGTCATCTTTCTTCAATTTTCAATGGTTTGGGAAAATCACTGGCAATTAAGAAAGGGAGGAATTCTGAAAGATGCAGCGGAAGAGAAGCGGCGGAAGCAATGGCGAAGGAAGCAAAAAAGAATGAGTTCTTGTTATGTAGCTCAGGTACTAATTATTAGTATTTATCTCTCTCTAGATAGCTAGTTAGTTGTATTTGATTTATTATTAATACTGTTAGTGGAGTAGATAGTAATTGAGTGAGTGCCTTGCAGAGTGCGTTCCTGAACTTTAAGAAAGCTAAGAGAATGATAGAAATAAGATGAAGCCAAATAGGTTAAAAAGATAGCTACTCCTAATTCATAATGAATTCTTATCCAATAGCATATTTCTTGTGAGACTGGTTTAGTTTTCTCTTCTTCAAAATGCTGGTAGTTTGTTATTTATTTGAGCAACTATTTATTTCTAATGTTTAATTTTCTTTTGCAGGTAATATTTATTCACACGGACATGAACAATGAAAATGTTGGAAGGGCCTGTAGCAAACTTTTTGAGCATCTCTAGGAAAAATCCCAATGTAGTAATACAACTAACAATATTTCTTAGTTTGATACTTTGTATAGGAGTTATTACTTTTGATTTGCAATACTAAAAAATCATATATTATGTTTAATACTTTGAGTTATATAATATTTTGTCTATGGATTATGATTTTGTTATTGTGGAATTTAATAAAAAATTATTTTTTTAGCACGATAAGAACAACAGTAAAAACTTCATTTTAAAAGATAAAAAAATGTCACTTTTATTTGGTAAAAAAGACGGTTTGTAATTGCTATTTTAAACAATATGAAACGCCCTTTTAACCCGGCAAAAATGGCAGTTTCAAATGCCATTTTAACCAATAAAAATGTCACTGTTAGGGTAAAAATGGTGGTTCAAAAATTCCATTTTAATCAATAAAAATGCCACTTTGTTAGGGTAAAAATGGCAGTTCAAAAATGTCATTTTAAGAACCAATCGAAAATGCCATTTTTACCTTGCAAATAACGGCAGTTTGAACTGCCGTTTTAACCTTCCAAAAACCGCCGTTTTATTTGGAAAAAATGGCGGTTTGAACCGCCATTTTAACCTTCCAAAAACCGCTGTTTTATTTGAAAAAAATGGCAGTTTGAACCGCCATTTTAACCTATCCAAAAACCGTCGTTTTAATCTAGAAAATTGTGGCGGTTTTCTGAAAAACGCTGTAATAACTAGAATGGCACCCAGAATTATGTCGCTTTCTGAAACCGCCATTCTTGGTAATAATGGCGGTTCAAACCGCCGTAAATACCTAAAAAAAACCACCGTTTTAACCAAAATTTTTTGTAGTGCTCCTCCTCGTCTTCTATTGCTTCTTTTTTTATCATCATCACCATCTTATTTTTCTTTTTTTCTTATTCATCTTTTCCTTTTTGTTTTACCTTCTCAAGTTTCTTCTTGTTTTACTCTCTTAACAAGAATAAAAATAAAAAAATCAAACAAAGAAGAAGAAGAAACACATAATGCTACAAAATTACTTGGAAGAGGATAAACTTACATTCATTTAATTAAAAGAAAGAAAAAAATAAGAAAAAAAGAAGGAAAAAATACAGCATTAGAGAAAATATTTTTCTGTATTTGCAGCAAATTTGGGTGCAACATGAAGATATTTGGGTGTATTTTTATTCTGATAAGTTCTGCATAATTCAAAACTCTTACTCTTCCTCCTCCTCATCTTCCACTGCTTCTTCTTTTTTTTATCATCATCACTATCTTCTTTTTCTTTTTTCTTATTCATCTTTTCCTTTTTATTTTATCTTCTGAAGTTTCTTCTTGTTTTACTCTCTTAACAAGAATAAAAACAAAAAATCAAACAAAAAAGAAAAAAACACATAGTACTACAAAATTACTTGAAAGAGGATGAACTTACATTCATTTAACTAAAAGAAAGAAAAAAATAAGAAAAAAAAGAAGAATACAGCATTAGAGAAAATATTTTTCTGTATTTGCAGCAAATTTGGGTGTAATACGAAAATATTTGGGTGTAACATGAAGATATTTGGATGTATTTTTATTTTGATAAGTTCTGCATAATTCAAAACTCTGTCTCTTCCTCCTTTTCATCTTCTACTGCTTCTTCTTCCTCATCTTCTTATTTCGTTTTCTTATAATTCTTCTTGGGAAAAAAATCAAACAAAGAAAAAAAATACATAATGTTGCAAAATTAATAGAAAGAGTAGGAGGAGAAAAATACAGCAAGAATAACAACAATAAAAAGAACCACGATGACGATGAAAATGCGAAGAAGAAGAAGAAGAAGAAGAAGAAGAAGAAGAAGAAGAAGAAGAAGAAGAAGAAGAAGAAGAAGAAGAAGAAGAAGAAGAAGAAGAAGAAGAAGAAGAAGAAGAAGAAGAAGAAGAAGAAGAAGAAGAAGAAGAAGAAGAAGAAGAAGAAGAAGAAGAAGAAGGAGGAGGAATGCGAAGAAAAATGAAGAGGAATGCAAGGAAGAAAGAAAAGAAGAAGGAGAATGAGCAGGAGGAAGAACGTGGAATACAAACGTTGAAGAAGAACTGTTTCTCATTTTGCGCTATTCAAAGTTGAAGAAGAGCGCATGTTTACACGCTCTTTAAATTGAGAGTTGTTTTTGTTGGACTTGAGCTGACTTGTATTGACTTGTATGCCAAAAAGACTTGTATGTATAGCAAGTCTCAATTTAAAAATGGTTACTTAAAGTTTGTTTGGGTGAATTTATAAAAAAAGGATTTTTTTTTTAGTTATCTTTTTTTAGAAGATCTTATAGAAAAGTAAAAGTAATTTTATGTTTAAATATCTTAATAAAAAGATCTTTTTATTTATCAATTATGTTTGGGTAC
>NC_029789.2:45719870-45749350 GCF_000816755.2 Arachis ipaensis | reverse complement strand
ACCAACTTAATATATAACACCTAAACAAAACTTACTCATAGTAATTATTGAAGTTACAACTTGCTCACATATTCTGACGTTACTTTCCGTACTTATTTCATGCATGATTTACAACTGTCCAAAGCCTCAACAAGTAATAATTAAGTAATTATATTTAGTTATTAGAAAAAATAACCTATATTAAGATTTAATTGATCTTTTTTATTGGTTAAAATTATTTATATAAGTCTTGGGATCAGAAAAAGGTGTTGGAATCATTGGATAAAGTACTCAAACATCCTAATATTACACAAATACATTCGGATACATAGAGAAAAAATCAAATATTCCTTCCACTTTTTTTTCTATTTTTATTTCCGTCTTTTCTTTCTTCTACTGATATTATAAATTTAACTTCAAAAATCTTAAGTTAATCTATATCTATCTACATTTTAATACTGTTTATTTTTTTTTTGTTTTCTTTTTTAATTTTTTTTTTAATATTGACTTTAGCTTGGCAAAACATTTATAAAGTCAATTACTATCATCAACAAATTGCAAAAAAAATCAATAAAACATGTTAACAAGGTGTTGGTACTAAGGAAAAAAAGGATAAAAATAAATTAAAGACTCTTAAATGGAACTCAAATTTATAATGAATTAGTTTTTATCCATTAAGTTAAAAAATATAGTGGATAATAAAAAAAATTTACAAATTAAACAATAAAATTACTAAAAATAAAAACATCAGCGATAGATATGCATGCACAAACGAAATTATTTTATTTTGTTCACTTTTACTCATTCATGAGTCTTACCATCTTAATTTTATTGTTACCGCTATCAGTTGCTTATCTATTTACCGTTGTAAGAAAATTATCTCGTCGCACATGAATTGTTTTAATAAAAGCACTTTATAATTGAAAAAAAAAAGGTAAAAGAAGCAAATCCAAACAAATACATACTCCCTTTTCATTATTCTCAATTACTCTGATGATAGTTACCATGCATGATCAGCACATATCTTTTGTGTTTTCGAAGGCAAATAAAGATACTTTGCATAAGAATAAAGCTTAAAATGAATGCGCTCCAGAATGCCATGTCTCCGACAAGCCATCAACATAATTGCTCAAGCGATATGTAAAGTGATAAATGAGAAGGACAGTACCTACTCAAACATTTGTGGTCTTTTTTATGCAGTAAGCAATGCACGGAAACCAGTCTTCTCAATTGGCTCTATCAAATGTAATCTTTGTTTAGAATAATTGGCCCTCCAAAGGTGGAGAAATCAAAATTTTACGTAACAATTTCGTCAGAGACAATGAGAAATTTGAACAATATAAATAATGGACTGTAAATTAGGCTCGATACAAGTAAAAAATAAAAAATATTCTCTAAATTACCTAAATAAAAAACTCACTCAGTTATTCAAAAAATTAATCATCCCAAACACTAATTTATCAAATCATTTCACCCAAATACTCCTCTTCTTCTCAAACTGTCTGTCACTCCACCTTCATCAATCATCTTAGTTCACCAGCATCAAATGCACCCTCATCAGCCATCATTCTCGCCTTTTGTGGACATCAGTGCCATTGCACCTCAGCCATCCACAAACCTAATAAAAAGAACATCCAACAAATTTCATTGTACCTACTTAAATCCAATTTAAATTAAATGAACATTCATTTAAGAATAAAAATAACCATCCATATATCTCGTAAAATAAACATCAACGTCCTGAAAAAAGAAAGAAGAAGAGGAGGAGGAGAAGAAAGAGAACCACAGTGACGGAGGAAGGATGGCGACAAGACAGAACGAGACAGCCATAGTGGCGTATGGAAAAACCATCAACGGGCATGTGAGGGTGATGCACATATGAAAATGTGGCTATATATGCCCCTGGATGTCGACAGAACTGTTGCGCACGGTGAAGCTACGACAGTGAAGGCGGGGACTGATGACGAGAATTATTGCTGGTTTAGAATTAATCAAAACAGGAATCAATTCGTTGGTAGTATAGTCCAAACCAATAATGAATTCTCAAGATCAAATGTTTAATCCAAAGGATATGTCACAATTCAAAACCAATTCAATTCTGGGAGTTTCAATTCTCGGGTCGTCTCCCAAGGACACTTAAGACTAATGAGTGTACAATCTTGGTTGTGAAAATCATGGGAATTTCAATAAAGAGATAAACATATAAAGCAATAAAAGAACATGCAAAATTATAATAAATGAACTAATAAAGGAATTAATGAAGTAACTATGCAATATAGACAAGTAAAGTGTAAAAGGAACTAATGCAAATATGTATGAAGGAATTAAGGCATAAAAGGCATCTTGGCTTGGAGTGAGCTAAGGGTCCTTTCCTTGTTGGAACCACAACTATAACAGCTAGAATGGATCAATCTCACTTGATTAACCCTCACATCGGAGAGTAAGTTAAATGAGCATAAGTGTTCTTAACCCACAAATCCTAAATTGCTTGCTAATTGCCTTAGCAACAACCTAGCGTTAGTGGGAACAAGAACAATTAACAATCCAAAATTGACACTAAATGTTGGACATTCCAACTCTAGGAACCCAATTGCTCACTTTCTCCAAGCCAAGAGATAGAAAACTAGCCCAAAATCATACTTGACATTTTGTTAAATACTTGGTGGGCAAAAACCTTAAACATGGAAAAAATGAGAAAAAGCTTGAAAGCAAAAGCAATAAATGATCTCAATCAACAATAAAGACTCAAGAAAGCATGTAATAATCATCAATCATCAAATTCATCAACAAGAAATAGAAATTGCAAGAGAGAAGTAAAATTTAACTATAACTTGAATTATAAGAAAGAGTAAGAACAATGTAACTATAAAGAGTAATAACAAAGAGATACTTACAATGGAAATTAGCAAAATCCAAGATCAAAATGGAAATGGCACTTGAATGTAAAAATCCTAGTATAAACCCTAGTAGAGATGATGAAAAACTTAAAGAAAAACTATACTAAAGCTATCTACTACTCCTCCTAAGCTACACTAATGTTATGCTATCGTATTGTCTTCCTTTTTCCTTCCTTATGAGCTAATTGGCTTCAAAAATGGGCCTCCAAACCACCAAAATCACGAGTCACGTGAGATTTTAATGAAGGCATGTGCGTCCACCTGTGCGGACGCACAGACGTGTGCGTCCGCACACTCTGCCAAAAATCTCTACCCGTGCGTACGCACAGAAGGTTGTGCGCATGCACAGTAGGCGATGCTTGAAGGGATGCACGATGCGGCTCACGTGCACACGTCGTGGCTCTGAATTGATGGCTGTGCGTACGCACATAGGTCTGTGTGTACGTACACTAGGCTGAGCTCTTCTCCTTTGATTCCTCATGCTTCCTCCACTTTGAATGCTCCTCTTCCATTCTCTCCAAGCCATTCCTGCCTTATACCTCTGAAATCACTCACAAATAACATCAAGGCATTGAATGGAAGGTAAATGGAATAAAATTAATCAAATTAGGTACAAAAGAGCATGTTTTCATAATCAAGCACAAATTAGGAGGAAAGTTCAAATGCATGCTATTGTTTCTCCTATCTCACCTTACTCATGCACTTTCTTTTCAAAACATGAACATATGCATTCTTTATTTCAACTTTTTATTTCACTTTCTATTATGCATAGTTTTTTATTATTATTATTTCTTGTCTTTGTTAACACAAGATATGCATATGACCTAAAACAAAGAGCACATGAGCATTTTCCAATTGCCAATTTTTCACAATGAGTTCCATGCCTCTATCACCAATGCTTCCCAACAATTCCCCCCAACACTTAGAATATACACACTAATCCACCCAAGCTAATCAAAGAGTAATTCAAGGACATCAATGGTTTTTCGCTTAAGGGGAAATAATGTGCTAAAATCAAAACAAAAGGGAATTACAGGCTCAACAGGGGTTCACAATGGTGAGTACAAGGGTTGGCCATGTAGGTTGGTGAGTTTGACATCAAAGATGGCCTCAATTATGCTAAATGCATCCAAACAACAAATATAGGATATAAAGAATCATGCAAATCAATGATTACAATAAAAGGGGGGAGTAAAATCACACCAGAACAAAAATTATGGTTGAAAAATGCAACCATCTATCAAAGCACAAATCTTACAAGGTATGTTGTTCTAGCTCTTTTCTATGTTGCACAAACAGAAAACTTCAAGCAAGTTGGAAAACACAAACTTTTTGCTTCAATTCAATCGATGGTATGCCCTAAGAAGGATTTCATGGAAATTCCTTAGTGTTTCACCAAACTTATTCATTCTATCATGCAATCATACAAACATTAACTACCATATAACTATGAACACTAAAGGGATATATACAGACAAACCAAATAAGGTGCAATAAAGATAAAGCTACTAAAATTCAGTAAAAAGAACTAAAAGAGTATTGCAAAGTGTTTTGAGAAAAGAAATTTTTACCCCCACAAAGTTGATCCTCCCCCACACTTAGTTCGTGCATGGTCCTCCGTGCTTGCTTCGGATCTGGGAGAATGAGAGCTTCGGGGCCACGTTCAACTGGTGGTATCGGGGATGGGTTGGTCACCTTCATCATACTCCTCCCCAACTAGCTCGAATGAAGCCTCAGGAGTTGGGCCAAGGTCTCTTCCTTCTAGCTTTGTCGCTATCCACTCAAAACGCTTCTGCTCTAAATGCTCCATGCAGTGGATATTGTGCAAGAAGTCTCGGAATAAATCCGGAAGAGACCGGAGAATCAGTAAAGGAGTTGATGAGGTTGGTAGACTTGATGGTTGTGCTATGGGTGCCTTCCTCTTCGAGGGTGTCTTCTCTGATGATCTATCCAATTCTCCCCTCGGAATGAACTTGTTGCCTCTTGGAAACTCGAACATGATATCCATTGGTTGCCTCTCTACCCCCGCTGTGTTTGCTAAGCGCATCACCATCGATGGAAATGGAATGTTGATATTTTTCTTCTCAACCAATTTCCAAATCGATTTGCGCAATAAAGGTACAATGGCTATATGCTTCCCTTCCATAATAGCCCAAAGTAGCAAAGCAGTTCTAAATCTAACATGGGTAGTGTGGGTGCTCGGGATGATGTAGTCCGCCACAATGATGCCATATACGAGCTTCAGCATTCAAATCAGAGTATGCAATACTAGTGGAAATAGAATTTCTCCCTTTGCTATACTCCCAAGATGCACCAGAACGGCCTATTCTCTCAAGAATGGGAGTCAGAGATATTCTTCCTTTGAACACATCCACTTTTATCTTGAAATAATCATCCTTCTCAAGCAGAATGTGGGGGATGTTCAGAATAGCTTCTAGAGCTTGATTGGATGTATCCAACATCCTTCCCCGGAGGAATACTAACTTCGGTTTTCAAGCTTGGTAGTTCGCATAGAATTCCCGCACCATAGTCTCATTGACTTCAATGGGTTTTCGCTCGAGAAATCCCCACTGCAACGAGGCAATCCTTTGATGAATAGTCGCCTTGTATTGGCTTGGAACCTTCAACGGCCGCTCCCAATGGATTGTGCGCTTCTCAATTGCCTCGTATTGAGAGTCAGCTCTTCGGTTACCCAAGGTATTCGGTTTATCACCTTGGCGATTCCACCAAATATCAGGAGAGCGATCGGTAGTTTGCTCAACCGGCAAAGTAACCGGTGCCTTACCCTTCTTTCGCATCCTGAAAATAAAATAAAAGATTTTTGAGATCATAGGGCAACAATAATATAAACCACTGAGGAAGCACTAACAAGGTTAAAAGAAGCTTTAAAAATAGTGTGGTTTACAAAAACACAGTGTGTATATTCCAATGATGCGCGTGGTTAGAACACACACACTGGCCGGATACCACGGCAACCACACTGCTTATCAGTCAAAGCTCACTGCTTCTCAGATAAGTGCTTAAGTTGTAAGGCTAAAGCATGGACATAAAAGCAACTTCAAGCTTTCACCAATTGATTCATTAACACGCTTTGAATGTAATGGTCATTGAGGTTGTTGGAAAAAAATTTCATTAGCAAAAGAGTGTACAACAACAATAACCATTCACTCAAAGTGAAATGTCAATTGCTCATCCTCAAGAAGTGGTAACCACATGTGCAATGTTCTTAGTTAAGGCCAAAAGATGTTTGATCAAGACATCATCTAAAGTTGAACAATTGTAAAGTGATTACCGAATCCAAATTCTGAGATGAACAATGACAATTGAATTTCACACAACACAACGCATTTGTAACCAAAATTGCACATCAACAAACAAGGAAATGCATTGGTGAATTCACTCAACTACCATCAAAAGTCATAATTGAAGTTACACAATTCATACAATATGCCAAACAAGAGATAAATTGAACACATATGATGGCCATGTCATATGAATCAAGCAAAATGTTCATAAAGGCATTTAATCAAAAATGTGGTATGCAATATGCAAGCTTATCACAATCAATGCTTAAATTCAATCATAATCAACCCATAATCAAATATCAACACTTGTAATACACAAAGAGACAAAGAAAAGCAATAAAATTAATTTAAGCAACATGAAAAGAAAATCAAAACAATTGCAAAAATCAACAAAAAAGGAAAATAAGAACCTGAAAATTGAAGGTTGAAACAAACAAGAAATGAGGAAGAAACAATGGCACTTCTTATAGCCACTGCAAATTTAAGGTGGTTGGGTTCGCCGAAAAAACACCGGAGAGGGAGAACTCACCAGTGGTGAAGAAAGAAAAGAGAAAGGAAAGAAAGAAAGAAAAGAAAAGAGAAGAGAAAAGAGAAGTGAGAGAGAAGGTATGAGAGAGAGAGGTGGTGGCGGCTTGACGGCGGCTGTGGCCGGCGGCAGGGTCGCCAGAGACTGAGGGCTGTGGTGAGAGAAGCAGCAGCAGCAAGAAGAAGCAGAAAAAAAATAAAATTGCTGCTCAACAGGGCAGGTTGCCCTGTTATCGCCCAAAACGAGTCATGTGCGGGCGCACAGAGGCCTGTGTGGACACACAGAAAGTAGAAATTGGAAGGGTTGCGAACGCACATAGCATGCGATCGCCGCGACCAGAGGGGGTGTATAAGTGTGTACGGATGCACAGCAGGGAGCGTGCGCACAGAGGTCGCAAGATAGAGGGGTGTGTGCGTACGCATAAGCTGGTGTGTACGCACAAGACACGAAAAGGAGAGGGATGCAGGCGCACAGATCGTGCGATTGCTCCCGGAGGGGTTGCAACAACGCGTGCGAGCACACAAATGCGTGCGCTCACACAGAAAGCTTCTCTCTTCTTTTTTTTTTAAGGAATGATTGAGGTACAGAGTCAGGCGTGCGTGCACACACAGGTCCGTCCGCACGCACAAGGACAAAGATAGGGGGAGGTTGTTCACACGCACCGCTCATGACGACGCTCCCACTAGAGGGGTTGTCAATTGGTGTGCGGACGCACACGTCTGTGCGGCCACACAAGAAGCGCGATACGGGGACTGCGTGTGCACGCACAAGGCAGTGCGCACGCACAGGCAGTGCTGGCGCTGTGACCAGAGAGTGCTGCAAAGGGTGTGCGAGTGCACAGGGGCGTGCGCTCGCACAGAAAGTGAAAAATGCAGTTTTGTGGGCGCGCACAGGGTGGTGCGCATGCACAGGTGCCCTGTTTCACAAAAATTTTTCTTTTCAAAACTAAGGTTCCCTCCTATAACATAGCAACATACCAACCCCAAATCATACAAACAAGCATAAATTCATGATCCACAAGCAATTCAACTTATTCAATTCAAAAATACAAAATCAAAACTAAGCTAATCATCATATAACAAGAGAGCAACTAATTCCAAAAAGCTATATACAAAAATATAAAGTTGGAACAATATTACCATGATGGGGTGTTTCCCACCAAGCACTTTGGTTTAGAGTACTAAGTTGGAATTTGCATGGCTTCATTGGTCACTTGAAACTTCTCCAAGGAGGAAAATCTCCAACTCCTTGGCATTCTTAGATTGAGTGTGATAGAGCTTCACCCTATGACCATTGATTTTAAACTTGATCCCATTGATAGGGTGAATCACTTCCACCACTCCATAAGGCTTGACATCCACCACCTTGAATGGACCGTCCCATCTAAATCTCAACTTCCCGGGCATCAATCGCAACCTCGAACTGTACACAAGCACTTCATCACCTATCTTAAAACTCTTCCCCTAATATTTTGGTCATGGAATGTCTTGGCTTTCTCCTTGTAAAACTGAACATTCTCATATGCTTCTAGCCTAAGACACTCTAATTCCTCCAATTGGAGTTTATGTTCCATTCCCACTCCCTTTAAATCTGGATTGCAATTCTTCACCGTTCAATAGGCTCTATGTTGGATTTCAACAGGAAGACGACAAGGCTTCCCAAAAACAATACGAAAGGGACTCATTCCGATTGGGGTTTTGTAAGCGGTCATGTATGCCCATAGTGCATCTCCCAATCTGGAACTCCAATCCTTCTGTTGTGGATTAACCACTTTCTCTAAGATTCTCTTGATCTCCCTGTTGGATACTTCTACTTGCCCGTTGGTCTGAGGATGATAGGCTGTGGAGACTTTGTGGATGACCCCGTACTTTTTTATCAATGCCTCAATTTTCCTGTTGCAAAAATGGGTTCCTTGGTCGCTCACGATTGCTCGTAGTGACCCAAATCTACAGATAATGTTATTTTTCAAGAATGAAGCAACGGTATTGGCGTCATCACAATAGGTAGGAATTGCTTCCACCCATTTCGAGACGTAATCCACTGCTAACAAAATATAAACAAACCCATTAGAATTTAGAAATGGCCCCATGAAATCTATGCCCCAAACATAAAAAATCTCACAAAAAATCATCGGTTGTTGGGGCATTTCATCTCTCTGTGAGGTATTTCCAGATTTCTGGCATTGATGACAGGATTTGCAAAATGGGTTGGCATTCCTAAATAAAGTAGGCCACCAGAATCTACAGTTTAGAACCTTCCTTGCTATTTTCTGGGGCCGAAATGACCCCCACTCTCAGATGAGTGGCAAAATTGAAGGATAGATTGAAACTCAGATTTTGGCACACACTTTCTAATCACTTGGTCAGCCCCACGCCTCCACAGATGTGGATCATCCCAAAGATAATACTTAGCATCGCTTCTCAATTTATCTTTTTGATGCTTTGAAAATTGTGCGGGAAAAATGCGGGCGACCAAGTAATTAGCAATCGGGGGAAACCAAGGGGTACTTTGGGATATTGCTTGCAAGGTATCGAAGGGAAATGAGTCATTGATAAGAGTGAGATCCGAAGCTAAGTGTTCAAGCCGACTCAAATGGTCCGCTACTAAATTTTGGGTCCCACTTCTATCTTTGATCTCCAAGTCAAATTCTTGCAAGAGCAATATCCATCTAATGAGCCTAGGCTTTGACTCTTTCTTCTTTAGCAAATATTTCAAGGCGGCATGGTCTGAATATACCACTACCTTAGAACCTAGCAAATAAGGTCGAAACTTATCTAGCGCAAAAACAATGGCTAAGAGCTCTTTTTCGGTAGTGGTGTAATTCGACTGGGCCAAATCTAAGGTCTTTGAAGCATAGGCTATAGTGTAAGGAGCTTTACCATCGTGTTATGCTAGCGCGGCACCTACGGCGTGATTCGAGGCATCGCACATGATCTCGAAAGGTTGATCCTAATTTGGGCTTCGCACAATAGGAGTTGTGGTCAAACCTTCCTTCAACTTGTCAAAAGCCTTTTTGCAATCCTCATCAAAAATGAATTCCACATCCTTTTAAAGTAAGCGGGAAAGGGGTAAGGCGACTTGGCTAAAATTCTTGATGAACCGGCGGTAAAAACCTACGTGGCCAAGAAAGAAACAAATCTCCCTCACCGAGGAGGGGTAAGGTAAACTCGAAATGACATCAATCTTAGCTGGGTCTACAGAAATTCCGTCTTTAGATACAATATGACCTAACACTATACCCTATTTCACCATAAAGTGGCATTTTTCAAAGTTCAATACAAGGTTAGTGTTGGTGCATCTTTCTAGTACCCGAGCTAAGTTCCCTAAACATGCATCAAAGGAGCTACCATAAACACTGAAGTTGTCCATGAAGACTTCCATGCAACTTTCCAAAAGGTCTGAGAAAACACTTGTCATGCACCTTTGGAACGTTACCGGTGCATTGCATAAGCCAAATGGCATTCTCTTATACGAAAACGTTCCAAAGGGGCAAGTAAAAGTGGTTTTCTCCTAATCCTCAGGAGCTATATGAATTTGGAAGTACCTTGTATATCCATCTAAAAAGCAATAATGGGATTTACCTGCCAAGCGATCCAACATTTGGTCTATGAACGGCAATGGGTAATGGTCCTTCCGCGTTGCTTGATTCAGCCGGCGGTAATCTATGCACACTCGCCAAGTATTTTGAATCCAGGTTGAAACGAGCTCTCCACTTTCCGTTTTCACCATGGTTACTCCGGATTTCTTCAGCACTACTTGGACAGGACTTACCCACTCGCTATTTGAAATGGGATAGATGATGTCTGCTTCCAAGAGGTGAGTTACTTCCTTCTTGACTACATCAAGGATTGTAAGATTTAGCCGTCTTTGTGGTTGCCGGACCGGCTTAGCACCTTCCTCCAAGAAAATTCTATGAAGGCACACTTGAGGGCTTATTCCCACAATGTCACTTAGGCTCCATCTGATCGCTTTCTTATACTTCCGGATAACCTCAAGGAGTTGTTGCTGCTCTTGATTGGAAAGATTGGTTGCCACTATCATCGGGAATTTGTGCTCCTTGTCAAGGAATGCATATTTGACATGGGGTGGAAGCGGTTTCAAATCTTCCCTTGCTTCTTGGAGTGGTAGCTTACCCTCTCGGTCATGGGGAACTTGTGAAGTAACTTCATCTTCTTCATCCTCAAGTTCTCCCTCTTTTGAGCTTTCTTCATCAATAAGATCTTCTTTGGGCTCACGGTGGTTGCCTAACTTGAGCTTATCCTCTCTTCCGCTCTCAACAAGGTTCTCACCCTCATCAATGGATTCTTCCATAGGTAGAGTGGGTTGAAAGTTTATCTCTTCAAGTAGCTTGCCTCCTTGTGGGGTTATATCATCAATGTTGGACTTTGGAGTTGACGGAGGCGGCAAGTGTGGATCACTAGGCGTCCCAAGTTGTGGAGGAGCAAGGTTGCTAGGGGTGGAATGAGGAGGTGTCAGACGGGACAAGACTTCGGCAAGAGTTGCCATGCAATCATCTTGTTTTCTTTGAAATTCCCGCTGTTCTTGGATAAGGGCTTGAAAGTTATGCTCCTCGTGAGAGAGGTTGATGGGAGTGAGATGGTGATGGAAGCTAGGTTGTCCCGTATATGGTAATGGGTAGGTTGGTTGAGAAAAATTTAGTGGTGGGAATGGTAAAGGGGCTTGAGAGTACAATGGTTGTGTCTCATATAGAGGGTATGGAGCATGAGCATATGGAGGGAAAAAATTGTAATGATGAGGTGTTCCACTTGGAGTGAGAGGTTGGTAAACATTAGGATCATAGGGTCCTTGTTGCCAAGAATTTCTTGCTTGTGATCCTCCTTCGAATTGGCCTCCCATACCTTGATGTGAACTAGTGTTGAAATCGTTACCCCCTACAACATGATAACAACCAAACTCCAAGCAAAAAGGGTGATAACTCACGATGGAAAGGAGAAATAAAGCGCAACAATACTAATAGAGGCAATAGATAAATAAATATATACTCTAGTTATATCTATTTACCTAGAACTAAACAAACAAAAATGTTAGTTACTATCACTACTTAGGTAGAGGCGCCATCTACAAATTAGTGCCAAGTAGCAACCAAAAACCAAATATTCACACTATTCACATATTCACAACAACCAAAATTATAGCACTCATTGTACTTAAAGTGAATCCCCAGCAACGGCGCCAAATTTGATGATGAGAATTATTGCCGGTTTAGTGATGAGCGGATAATTTATACGCTTTTTGGCATTGTTTTTAGGTAGTTTTTAGTATGATTTAGCTACTTTTTAGTATATTTTTATTAGTTTTTAAATAAAAATTATATTTCTAGACTTTACTATGAGTTTGTGTATTTTTCTGTGATTTCAGGTATTATCTGGCTGAAATTAAGGGACCTGAGCAAAAATCTGATTCAGAAGCTGAAAAAGGACTACAAATCCTGTTGGATTCTGACCTCCCTATACTCGAAGTGGATTTTCTGGAGTTGCAAAAGCCCAATTAGCGCGCTCTTAATTGCGTTGAAAAGTAGACATCCTGGGCTTTCCAGCAATATATAATAGTCCATACTTTGCCCGAGTTTTGACGACGCAAACTGGTGTTTAAACGCCAACTTCCTGCCCTATCCTGGCGTTAAACGCCATAACTGAGTTACAAGCTGGAGTTAAACGCCCAAACTGGCACCAAAGCTGGCGTTTAACTCCAAGAAAAGCCTCTACATGTGAAAGCTTCAATGCTCAGCCCAAGCACACACCAAGTGGGCCCGGAAGTGGATTTCTGCATCATTTACTCATTTCTGTAAATCCTAGGTTACTAGTTTAGTATAAAAACTACTTTTAGAGATTTATTTTACATCTTTGGACATTTAGTCCTTAGACCTATTGATAAACCACTATTTTATGGTTTATATTGTGCTTAATTATGCGGTTTTATCAAATCTTTACCCACTTATTCATATGATTAGCATGCATTTATAATTCCTTCCTAAAAATACTTCATGGTTGAAAACTTGCTTCCTAGAGACTTTTAATTTTGTATTTTTAATTCTCCTTTATTCCATTCGATGCCATGATTTGTGTGTTAAGTGTTTCAGGCTTTATAGGGCATGAATGACTTGGAGATTAGAAAGGAAGCTTGCAAAAATGGAAGGAACACAAGAAATTGAGGAGATGACCAGCGAGAAGTGACGCGGACGCATGGCTCACGCGACCGCGCGACATAGAGGAAATTGCAGTGATGCGGACGCATGGCTCACGCGACCGCGCGGATTGGAAACTGCACAAGTGACGTGAAGGCGTGGACGACGCGCACGCGTGGCAAGGCAAAACGCTGGATGACGCGATCACGTGACATGCGCGATCTGCAGAATCTGCAGAATTCGCTGGGGGCGATTTTGGGCCCTGTTTTGACCCAGTTTTCGGTCCAGAAAAGCAGATTAGAGCTGGGGAACATGCAGAGACAAAACAACATTCATTTCGCATAGTTTTAGTTTTAGATCTGAATTTACTCCTCCTCTAAGTTTTCTCTCTACGCATTCATAGTTCTTAGGATTTTGATTTTATTACTTTTTGGATTGGGATATTGAGAAGAGTTATTACCTCCGTCAAGACTTCGTCATTCTAGTTTGTTTCCTTACTTGTCACTTAATCTTTCATGTCCTTTATTTCCCAGTATTTTAATTTTAATTTTGTGACAACCCCTTCTAAATTGATAAGTGGATTTTCGGCTGGTTAAGGACTGTACTTACAACGTATCTCTTATAATAAATTCTTAACTCGCAAATTTCTTCCACGTCAATTTTTGGCGCCGTTGCCGGGGAGTTGCAGTAGAGTGCTAAGTTATTGATTGGAATTTATTTATTTGCATTTTATTTTATTTTTGCTACTATGAGCTACATGTTTCTTTCGTTAAATGACGCGTTCACTTCCTGATCCAAGCTTGCCAGTATTTGATCCTGAGATTAAAAGAACTATTTCACGTATAAGGCAAGCTCAGCGTCAGTTAGTCCTCTCCGAGGGCAAATCTGAAACGTCACTTGAGGAAGAAACAAGCTCCCTTTCTACTGATTCGGTTGATTTACGTGCAAGTGACATGGCAGAACCTAGGAGAGTTACTATCCAGGAGGCTGGAGCCCCTGATTTCACAATGCAACCATTTCAAGCGCATCATCCAGCAGTGGCTACAGACTTTGAAATAAAGACTGCACTGCTCAATTTGATGCCTAAGTTTCATGGCTTACCTGCTCAAGAGCCTATCAAGCACTTTAGGAATTTCCAAGCAGCCTGTTCTACTGTCAGGCGCGATGGTGTAGATGAAACTTCTATTTTGTTAAAAGCTTTCCCATTCTCTCTTGAGGGAAAGGTGAGAGAGTGGTACTACACTCAACCCGCAGTAACTATTTCTGACTGGGATACGCTTAGAAGAGAATTTTTGGAAAAATTCTTTCCAGCTAAAGTTACTGATAAACTGAGGAAGGACATTTCCATGATTGTTCAGGACGAATCCGAGACTCTCTATGAATACTGGGAGCACTTCAACAACCTTCTAGAAGCATGTCCCCACTATATGATTGACAAGATAGTGTTGCTCGGCTACGTCACACAGGGCATGAGGTCCCAAGATAAGACCACATTGGAAAGTGCTAGCAATGGGTCTATGAAAAAGTACAAGAACACTGATGAGATATGGCAATTGATCAGCGACTTGGCTGAGTCTACAAGGAATCACAGGCAGAAATAAGGCCGGTCAAAGGCTGTTGTAGAGGTATCTTCTAGCAAAGAAACTATTGCTCTGACTCAGAGTATATGTGAAATGACCAACTTACTAAAGCAGATGCAGTTGAGTCAACAACAAGCACAGCAAAGCCAACAGTTAGTCCCACAGAGAGTGTGTGGGATCTGTGCTGATTATAGCCACTATTCTGATGAATGTCCGCAGCTCCAACAGGAAGACAACACTGTGGCAGCCACTCATAACTTCTATGACCGCCCCAACCAAGGGTACAATCAAGGTGGCAGTTACAACCATGGATGGCAGGACAGTTCTAACCAAGGTTGGAGAGATAATTCTAACCAGAATTGGAGGGACAACAATAACAGAGGAGGCAGAGACAATCAAGGATATCAGAGGTGGAATAATAAAAACAACAGGCAGCAGAACTAGAACCAGCCTTACAGAGTACCTCACCTGAGGCAGTCCCAAGGACCACAGCACAACCAACAACAAGTTCCACAGATCACTCAATCTAACTCCTCTCCGAGTGACGAGGCTCTTCAATCCATTGCACAAGGACAAAGGAACATGGAAAGTTCACTTAATGGCCTAGCATCCGCTATACAAGCTCTCATCTCTCAGCTGGCATCACCCAACACTTTAAATATTCAACATGCAAGCTCCAGTGGAATTCCTTCTCAACCATTGCCCAATCCAAAGGGTGACATCAATGCCATCACCCTAAGGTCCAGAACCACACTGCAAGAGAGGAATCAGGAGGAGCCAATCTCATCAGAACACGCCTCAGCTGAAGAGGTGGTAGAAGTAGAGGATGCTGAAGAGGAAAAGGCGATACAAGACATGGGTGAATAAGTAGAGGCTCAACCACAAAAAGAAGCACCCAAGGAGGCAGACCCTGCAGAAAATGCCCCCCTATTTCATTTCCACAAATTACAAGGAAGCAGATGGAACTTGATCCCAAAATGGTAGAGATATTCAAAAAGGTTGAGGTAACTGTTCCCCTTTTTGATGTTATTCAGCAAGTACCTAAATACGCAAAGTTTCTAAAAGATTTATGCATACATAAAGACAAAATTAATGAATTAGAAACTATTCCTTTAGGTAGTTCTATATCTGTTTTAATGGGAGGTATACCTGAAAAGTGTAGTGATCCAGGTCCATATATTTTCTGACTGCATGTGTGATTTAGGAGCATGCGTTAGTATAATGCCTTTGTCTATATATAATACTTTGAGGCTCCCTCCCTTAAAAAGGTCGGCAGCTCATTTTGTGTTAGCAGATAAAAGCATTATTACAGTGGTTGGAGTTGCTGAAGATGTATTAATGAGCATTAAGGGGCTCACATTTCCCATTGACTTCTACATTCTGGAAATGCCCCTTAATGACTCAGGAAGGCCATCATCAATCCTACTTGGAAGACCATTCCTGAAGATTTCAAAATTCAAGCTGGACGCATTTTCTGGAACTTATTCTTTTGAAATAGATGGCAGAATAGTGAAATTCAGTTTAAATGGAGCTATGGAGCACCCTCTGGATGATTATTCTATCTTCCAGTGTGACATCATAGATGAAACCGTGGCTGAAGTTCACCAGGAGGAGTTAGAAGAGAAGTACACAGGACAAAGTCCAAGTGTGGGGACACTCTTGGAGGACAATGAGAGCACCTTGCCATTATCACCAGCCCCAGATAATCCAGAGCCTGACCATGAGCAGAAATTGGAATTAAAGCCCCTCCCTCCTCACCTCAAGTATGCTTACCTTGAGGACAAGCAAAAGTTTCCAGTTATTATTGCAAGGGAACTCACTTCCCAACAAGAAGAACAGCTACTCAGTGTGCTGAGAAAACACAAAAGAGCAATTGGATGGAGCTTGGTAGACATAGAAGGCATCAACCCTCAAATTTGTGAGCATAGAATATTTTTAGAAGAGGGAACTAGGCCTGTTCGTCAACTCCAGAGAAGACTGAATCCCACTATCTTGGAGGTTGTCAAAAAGGAAGTGACCAGACTACTTGAGGTGGATATCATCTACCCCATCTCAGACAGTGAATGGGTAAGCCCAGTACAAGTGGTGCCCAAAAAGTCTGGAGTCACTACAGTGAAGAATGAGCATGGAGAGCTCATAGCAACCAGAGTACAGAATGCCTGGAGAGTCTGCAGTGATTACAGGCGTCTCAACCAAGCCACTCGTAAGGATCACTACCCCCTTCCATTCATTGACCAAATGCTGGATCGCCTGTCAGGTAAATCACATTATTGCTTTTTAGATGGTTACACAGGCTATTTCCAGATTCATATCGCTCTTGAAGATCAGGAAAAGACTGTGATGAGTTTGGAAAACTCCCATTCAATTTGATGATGAACAAACATTATTAAAATATTTAATTACAAAATTATTGATTTGATCTCAATTCACATTTGCTTAATTAATAATTTTGTTGTGCAGATTTTATATTGGGCCGAGAAATGAGTTTCTGGATTAAGCCCAATAACCATCCTTGTTGCATGCTTTAAAGGGCTGAAACTGAATTGTTAATGGGCCAAAATAAATTTGAATATTGCAAGCCCAAACAAATGCTTTCTTAATTCTATACTGGATCCAAAATTCATCAGGAAAGCAAATGTTAACTAATTGGGCCAGTTTTATTTTTCAATACTAGAAGCCCAAGTCTTTTAGTGATGAATGATTCCAAGCCTGGTCCAAAACTAAGAAAGCAAATTGGTTTCATGCTTCCAACGGACTCCATTGCTTGCTAAGAATGGATTTCAAATCTTAGTATGCTAGCATTGGAAACATGAGAGAGAACTTGACTTTGATTTGATGGGAATCATTATGATTAATGCTATACGCTACTCAAAGCAAGGGAAGTAAAAAGCAATCTATCAACTTGTTTCACTCTCATTTAATTGCTTTTACTTTAACTTCACATTCTCTCTCATCTCTTCCTTCTTCTTTCTTCGGTCCTTGTCCAGGAAATACTTGAAGGAGGAAGAACTTGGTTCGGTTTTGGCTTCAATAAGTGGAGCCTCCCCTCTTCTATATTAAGGGTGGACAGCCACTGTTTGAAGCAAGGAGAAAATTTGAGAGTGCAAGGCACAGTGTTCTCAGAGCTACCTGAGCTAACAGTTTTCTCTTCTCCTTCAATGAATTCTGTTTTGTATTTTTCTGTTTAATTTTGTCATGTCTTGAGTCTCATGGAAAAAGGCAAACAGTGAGGTTTGTATGAAAAAGCCATAGAGCGAAAAAAGGCTGAGAGTGCAAAATTAAAAGAAAAAGCCATAGATGTCTTAGAGTTCCTTTGTTCATCTATGTTGTGTTTCATGATTCTGTGGGAATTCCCTTGTAAGTTGGGTTAGCACTTTACAAGTTGTAATCAGATTGATTATAGTGAAATTCCATCATGTTTGTGATGGAGACTGGATGTAGGCTGCACTGCACTTAGCAGCTGAACCAGGATATATCTGGGTGTAATCTTTCTTCTCTCCAACTCCATTTCTGATTTCTACTGCACAGGAGCAAAAAAAAAACTAAAATGTCTCGTGCCAAGTGACGAGACAAAACAAAAAGTCTCGTGGCAAGTGACGAGCAAAAACGAAAAGTCTCGTGTCCAGAGACGAGCTAAAACAGAAAAGTCTCCTCTGAGTTCAGCAAGTGTTAGCAACATAAAAAAGGGGGCTAAGATTCAACCCCCCCTTCTCTTAGCCACTGAAACCATCAGACTACTTTTACATGTCCTTTTGGGCCTTATGCTTATAAGAGAATGCCCTTTGGCTTGTGCAATGCACCAGCTACTTTCCAAAGGTGCATGATGAGTCTTTTCTCTGACCTTATTGAGGACTGTATGGAGGTTTTTATGGATGATTTTAGCGTTTATGGTGATTCCTTTAGCCTTTGCTTAGATAGTTTATCTAGAGTATTAGATAGATGTGTCAGTACAAACCTTGTATTGAATTTTAAAAAATGTCACTTTATGGTTAAACAAGAGATTGTACTAGGACATGTTGTGTCCAATACTGGCATTTCTGTAGATCCAGCAAAGGTGGATATTATTTCTAGTTTACCTTACCCCTCCTCTATGAGGGAAGTCCGTTCGTTCCTTGGCCATGCAGGTTTTTACCGGAGATTCATTAAGGACTTCATTAAGGTAGCACTTCCCTTATCCAGATTACTGCAGAAAGATATTGAGTTCAAGTTCAGTGAGGATTGCAAACAAGCATTTGATAAGCTAAAGACCGCCCTGACTCAAGCTCCAATTGTGAGAGGACCTGACTGGAGCCAGCCATTCAAAATCATGTGCGATGCTTCCAACCATGCAGTAGGAGCAGCGCTGGCTCAGCGTGAAGGTAAGGATCCTTTTGTCATTGCTTATGCGTCTAAGACTTTAGACACAGCTCAGTCTAATTACACTACTACTGAAAAAGAGCTTCTTGCTATTATTTTTGCTCTGGATAAATTCTGAGCCTATTTACTTGGTACTAAAGTAGTAGTGTACTCAGACCACGCAGCTCTAAAGTATTTATTAGCTAAAAAGGAGTCCAAACCAAGGCTTATACGTTGGATACTGCTACTACAAGAATTTGATTTAGAAATTAAAGATAGGAGTGGTAACCAAAATCTAGTGGCAGACCACATGAGTTGCCTTGAGCACATTAAGGATACCTCCACTCCTATAAATGATAATTTCCCATTTGATAACCTGCAAGCAGTATCTGAAGTAGTCCCTTGGTATGAACCTGTAGCTAATTATCTAGTTAGCCTCACTTTTCCTCCAAACTTTACTAAGCATCAAAGAGACAAGCTGAAAAGCGAGTCCAAATATTATATATGGGATGACCCATATTTATGGAGATGTGGCGCTGACCAGGTACTTAGAAGGTGTGTGCCTCAATCAGAATTCCAGTCCATTTTAGAGGCCTGCCACTCATCTGAGAGTGGAAGACATTTTAGCCCTCAAAGAACAGCTAGAAAAATCTTAGACTATGGATTCTGGTGGCCTACTCCTTTTAAAGACGCTGCTGAATTTTGTAAATCTTGTTCCCCATGCCAAAGGTTTAGTAATATATCCAAGATGGGTGAGATGCCTCAACAGACTATGCTTTTCTGTGAAATTTTTTATGTTTGGGGCATCGACTTCATGGGTCCATTTCCAAATTCTAATGGTTATTTTTATATATTGTTAGCTGTAGATTACGTTTCTAAATGGGTGGAAGCAATTCCCACCCGCACTGATGATGCTAACACTGTTGTTTCCTTTGTGAGAAACCATATTATTTGTCGCTTTGGATCACCACGAGCAATCGAGAGCGATCAAGGCACCCATTTCTATAACAGGAGACTAACAAGATTACTAAAGAAGCATGGGATAGTTCATAAAGTGGCAACAGCCTACCACCCTCAGACTAATGGGCAAGCCGAGGTGTCAAACAGAGAGATCAAGCGTATATTGCAGAAGATAGTCAAACCTCATAGAAGAGATTGGAGCACCAGGCTATAAGATGCACTCTGGGCATACAGAACTGCATACAAGACACCCATTGGAATGAGCCCCTTCCGCTTAGTTTATGGAAAAGCCTGTCGCCTCCTAGTTGAGGTAGGGCACAAAGCCTTTTGGGCAGTAAAGGAGTGCAACATGGGATTTGAGAAAGCCGGAGCTGAAAGGAAGTTGCAACTACAAGAATTAGAAAGCCTTCGCCTAGAAGCTTATGAAAACTCAAGGCTATACAAGAAAAAGATGAAGGTTGTACATGATAAGCACATCAAGAGGAGAGATTCCAACCTAGGGATTTAGTCCTCCTTTACAACTCTAGACTGAGGCTCATGCCAGGCAAGTTGAGATCAAAATGGGAAGGTCCATATAGAGTAGAGAAGGCTGAGCTATACGGAGTTTTCCACCTGATTCATCCTTCAAGATCTGAATTCATCAAAGTTAATGGACATCGTTTGAAGCTATATCATGGTGAGAAGGTGACAAAAAACAAGGAGTTAGAAATCTTCCTCTTGGAAGATCCACTCACAGCAGAAGACTAAGCTAGTGGAGCGTCCAACTTACGGACGTTAAAGCAAAGTGCTAGGTGGGAGACAACCCACCATGTTATGATCGTTCCTTTCTTTATTCTTAGTTTTCTTTTTCAATAACTCTTCTCCTTATTAGCACATTTAGTTTGCATTTGTATTTGCATATTTTTATTTTTATTTTACTAAAAAAAGAGAGATTGGGAGAGCACGCGATGCGACAACGTCGCCGACCCATCCGCGTCGCAGATGGCTCAGAAAGAATAAGAAATTGAACAGAAAGTCACGCGGGAGCGTGGCTGGAGGCGTGCCTTTGGCACAAATCACCCCACGTGACTGCGTCGCTGACGCGTCCACGTCACATGGGAAACATGCCTCCCACGCGTCCGCGTCACTCACACGGACGCGTGACCTGAAAATCGACGTCAGAAAGGGTGCACGACCGAAAGTTGTGCTAGAGTGGTGCTAGATTGGTGCTGAATGCACAAGCCTTACCACACGGACGCATGGCTCACACATCTGCGTTATATCCCTATAATAGTCACTTACGCGGTCGCATCGACCACGCGACCGCGTCACCATGGAATTTGGCAATAATGAGTTTGAACAGAGAGTTGTGCGAGCGCGAGCCTGCCCTCGCGCCAGTAGCACAAAACGCGTCACGCGTCCGCATGACCGACGCGACCGCGTCGATTCATTTAAGCGCCATCCGCGCGAACGCGTACCCCACACGTCCGCGTCGCTTGCGCCACACAGCTTATCCTAATTTGCCAAATATCTTATCTTTCTCTTCCCCAAATCCTACTTTTTCTTTTCCCTCCTCATTATTTTCTTCCCCTTTCTTCCTCCTTCCTTCTTTCTCACTTTTTAATTTCTCTCTCTCACCACCATTATCAAGGTTTTTCTTTTCTTCTTCCCTCCTTACTTTTCTATTCTTCTTCTTAATTTATGTTTTCTTCTTCTTTTCTTTTTCTTTTTACTTGCATTATCCATGTTTTCCTTTTCTTTCTTTTTCTTTTAATTAGTGTTGGAAATTTATTAGGGTCATTATTATTCCTTATAGTTTGCTTGTGGATTGTTAAGGACTTGTTTGGCAATTATATATTAATTTTTCAAGGTTGCTTGCATGTTCAATTTATTATTTTCATGATCTTTTTATCATGCATGCTATGTGTTTGTGAAAACGCCCTTATGGCATTGTGCACTATTTTTGGATTTCTTTTAATCTACCACTCTATATGCCTATTTTTTACAAAACCCTTTTTTATATTTTATTATTTAAATATAATTGTCATTACAAACAAATTATCAGTTTGAAAGGCTTGGTAATCTAACTTGGACATTGAATGCTTGATCTATGCTACTCATGCCTTTGCCTGCATGCCAATAAACACCTAGCATTTAATTGTCCCCATATGCACTTGCTATATTTCCATTGATGATTTTTCACATGTAGTCATGACCATGTGTTACCATCATTCATCTTTTAATGTGCATTGATTACCACTTTTCCGGCCCTCTTCCTTGCTCCAATCCTTGACATTTTAACATATTTTTCCTTTCTTTCTTTCAGGATAGCCACCAAGAAAGGCAAGGAGAAAGCTGCTCCCAAATCAACATCAAGGAGAGGAATAAAACGAGCATTAGTGGCAGAGCCATCTTCAACTGTAGTTAAACACTCAACAAAAAGAATTAAGAGGATTATAAAGGTTGATGATAAAGAGAAAGCCTTCCCAGCAAAGGACACTGCGCGATTTACCAATCGCTACTGTGAGCAGATGTTCCCCATCCTGGCAGAAAGGAGTTACAACAACGAATACCTTCTTATCCTCCCAAACCATATTGCTAAATTTGTTGAGCCACAAATTGCACAAAGACAATGGGGTTTCCTACAGAGACAGCCACGACAAGTTAATCTTTCCTGGGTAGTCGAGTTCTACTCCAACTTCCACCTGCCGACCCTGCAGTCTGTCTATGTCCGTTAGAAGTAAATCCCCATTACAAAAGAGGCCATTCAACGAACTTTAGATCTTTCCCCTACTCCAGAAGGACTGGACGCATTTCAAGAGGCCGCACTCAAGCGCCAGATGTACCAATTTGACTGGGCCGCTGTTCTCAGAGTTATCACCCTACCTGGTAGTAGATGGATCTATGGATACCATCGTTCCCATCCTAAAGGAATATTGGCTTCTGCACTTACCTTGGAGGCTCGCGTATGAGCACAGATTATGTCCCATTACGTCTTTTCGAGCACTCACGAGTCCTCCTTCACTGCAGACATGGCCGTTCTACTATGGTGCATCCTTACAGATCAACCTCTGAACCTACCAAGACACATCCGGAATGCTATGGGACACGTACAAATTGCGGGCAACTTACCTTTTCCCGCCTTGGTCTCAGATCTTGTCTTAGCAGCCGGAGTCTTCTACAGAGCTGGGGATACCAAAGCCATGCTTCCACGGGATGATCAGTATGTCCCTAACGGGAAATATATCAGACCTCCAGCAGCCACTACATGCCAGCCTACTGAACTGGCTGAAGTCATTCCTCCTTCAATACCACAAGCACCTACAACCAATCAACTGCTCCATCAGATACTTCAAAGGTTGGATCGGCAGGAACACAAAGCAAAGCTAAGAGAGCGCCGTAACAAGCGCCAATTCACATACCTCAAGGAGCTACTTAAGGGAAAATACAGAGACTCAGACACCCCGGACTCTACTTCGTTTACCAGGAGCCATGACGGTCCCGACTGTGGAGATACTACTACCAGCCCACCTTTGTTCCTGACAGATGGCACCGAGGACGGTGCAAAGCCTTAAGTGTAGGGAGGTCGGTCAGTACCTGACTTCCGAAGGTAATTTCTCTTCCCTAACACCAATAAAATAGGATATTTAGTTAGTTTTTCTTTTGTAGAATAGGATAGATTGCATAGTAATAGATTAGTTGCATGCATGTTCTACTTGATTGAAAAGACAATAAGTTTCTTCTAAGACCCTATTTTTAGAACAAAATTTCACTAATTTTAATTAAAACTTTTGTGTTAAATTTGCTTGAAGTTATATTTGGAACATGGTTTTTGAGCTAAAGAACACACAACCTGTGAGATTTGAGCCTTTATACATGGTTACATTATTTAACCATAATTATTTTGTTCTTGTGTGTTTACTTCTCTAAGATTGTAATTTATATTTTGTTTCATCCTATATGTCCAATGTTTAATATATTTATATGCTTGCATATGATTGATGCCATTATTTGTTTAGCTCACTTATCCCAAATAAGCCTATCCTTTCAATTACCTTTGTTAGCCACTTTGAGCTTTTAAATCCCATTTGTTCTTTGTTTTACCACATTACTAGCCTTAAGTGGAAAAACAATTATATATCCTAATTGAATCTTTGGTTAGCTTAAGATAGAATTATGTGTTAATTAAGTATGGGAAAATTGTGGGAACAAAAGATAATAAGGGAATGTGTCATGATGATATAATGGGAATTTGGGTACCTACTCATGTGAAACTATAAAAAATTAAAAATCTATGTGCATTGATAAACTACATTTATATTTATGTTCGAAAAAAAAAGAAAAAAAAGTCCAAAAATATTCAATAATTAAATAAGGGGACAAAATTACCCCAATGTTAAGTTAAGAATTCAAAGATCAATGCATGTATGATAAAAATTAAAATAAAAGTTGATACATGAGTAAGGAACGTGAAAAGAAAATTTTGGGTAGCTAGGTGTGAAATTTAAGCTATAAAGAATATATATATGTGTTAGGTGAAAGCTTGGGTTAATTAAAGATTCAATTTATAAGCTTACTTAGCCATATATGTACCCTTACCCATACCTTGGCCCCATTACAACCTTGAAAAGACCTCATGATGTTTGCATTGGTATATTAATTGTTGTTGATTGGTTAGGTGAAGAACAAAAAATTAGAAAGCATGATTAGAGAAGGATAGAGTGATTACCCTATACACTAGAGAGACTAGAGCATACATACATCATCAGTGAGGGTTCAATGCTTGAGTTCTATGTTCCCTGCTTTCATGAGCTACCTTCTTGCATTTTTATCTGTTTTTACTGAATAAGAATTGAATTAGTGGAATTTGATTTGTGATTGTCTTGAAGAGCTTATTTACTTTTGACCAAGTGGACAAGAATCATATAGTTGCATTAACACATATAGGTTGCATTGCATTGCATGAATTTTACATGTTCCTACTCATTTATTTTATCTCCTTCAACTAAGCATGAGGACATGCTAATGACTAAGTGTGGGGAGGTTGATAAACCACTATTTTATAGTTTATATTGTGCTTAATTGTGCGTTTTTATCAAATCTTTACCCACTTATTCATATGATTAGCATGCATTTATAATTCCTTCCTAAAAATACTTCATGGTTGAAAACTTGCTTCCTAGAGACTTTTAATTCTGTATTTTTAATTCTCCTTTATTCCATTCGATGTCGTGATCTGTGTGTTAAGTGTTTCAGGCTTTATAGGGCATGAATGACTTGGAGATTAGAAAGGAAGCTTGCAAAAATGGAAGGAACACAAGAAATTGAGGAGATGACCAGCGAGAAGTGACGCGGACGCATGGCTCACGCGACCGCGCGACATAGAGGAAATTGCAGTGACGCGGACGCATGGCTCACGCGACCGCGCGGATTGGAAACTGCACAAGTGACACAAAGGCGTGGACGATGCGCACGCGTGGAAAGGCAAAACGCTGGATGACGTGAACGCCTGGATGACGCGATCACGTAACATGCGCGATCTGCAGAATCTGCAGAATTCGTTGGGGGCGATTTTAGGCCTTGTTTTGACCCAGTTTTCGGCCCAGAAAAGCAGATTAGAGCCGGGGAACATGCAGAGACAAAACAACATTCATTCCGCATAGTTTTAGTTTTAGATCTGAATTTACTCCTCCTCTAGGTTTTCTCTCTACACATTCATAGTTCTTAGAATTTTGATTTTATTGCTTTTTGGATTGGGATATTGAGAAGAGTTATTACCTCCGTCAAGACTTCGTCATTCTAGTTTGTTTCTACTTGTCACTTAATCTTTCATGTCCTTTATTTACTCAGAGTTACTCTTGGATTATTTCTAGAATTTATTTATACAAGAACTATTTTTATTTTTAATTGATCCTTTTGATTATTATTTATCATGTCTTTCAGTATTTCTCTTCCTTATTTTGTGAAATTTACATTCATAATGAGCGAGTAGTTCCATAACTTGATTGGGAGATGATTGAAAGGAGAACCTTGAGTTGGATTACTCAAGAGAAAAATTGTAATTGGGTTTATTGTTGGATCGCCCTCTAGTCACTGACACTAGTCCTTCCCAAGGGAGAGGATTAGGACTTGTGAATAAAAACTGCCTTCCAACTTGCTTGACTTTCCTCTACCTAGTAAAGGATAACTAAGTAGAACAACCTTCAATTATCATTTTAATCTTGGGAGAACTCCATCAAGGATAGGGCTTCCAACTAATCTACTCCCAGTCAAGGTTTTTATTTAAATTACATAATTTTTCAGATTTATTTCCCTGTTTATCAACTCAAACCATTTTAGAAAATATCTGATTAATAAAATAGCACACCTTTCTACAACTCGTTGGGAGACGACCTGGGATTCATACTCCTAGTATTTTAATTTTAATTTTGTAACAACCCCTTCTAAATTGATAAGTGGATTTTCAGCTGGTTAAGGACTGTACTTGCAATGTATCTCTTATAATAAATTCTTAACTCGCCAATTTCCGCCACGTCACCTATCTTATGTTCCTATTTTGACTATTGTACACATTTGGAGGCCGGCCATTCGGCCATGCCTGGACCATTATCACTTAGGTATTTCCAACGGTGGAGTTTCTACACCCCATAGATTAAAGTGTGGAGCTCTGCTGTTCTTCATGAATTAATGCAAAGTAATATTATTTTTCTATTCAATTCAAGATTTTTCTTATTCTAAGATATTCATTCGCACCCAAGAACATGATGAATATGATGATTATGTGACACTCATCACCATTCTCGCTTATGAACGCGTGTCTGACAAACACTTCCGTTCTACATGAAAACAAGCTTGAATGTGTATCTCTTAGCCTCCATTCCGAAAGATCGGAGTCTTCGTGGTATAAGCTAGAATCAATTGGCAGCATTCTTGAGATCCGGAAAGTCTAAACCTTGTCTGTGATATTCCGAGTAGGATCTGGGATGGGATGACTGTGACAAGCTTCAAACTCGCAAGTGTTGGGCGTAGTGACAGACGCAAAAAGATCAATGGATCCTATTCCAATATGAGTGAGAACCGACAGATGACTAGCCGTGCGGTGACAGCGCATTTAGACCATTTTCACTGAGAGGACGGACGGTAGCCATTGACAACGGTGATCCCCCAACATACAGCTTGCCATGGAAAGGAGTATGAATGATTGAATGAAGGCAGTAGGAAAGCAGAGATTCAGAAGGAGCAAAGCATCTCCATACGCTTATTTGAAATCCCACCAATGAATTACATAAGTATTTCTATCTTGTTTTATATTTTATTTATATTTTAATTATCAAAACTTTATAACCATTTGAAATCTGCCTGACTGAGATTTACAAGATGACCATAGCTTGCTTCAAGCCGACAATCTCCGTGGGATCGACCCTTACTCAAGTAAGGTTTATTACTTGGACGACCCAGTGCACTTGCTGGTTAGTTGTGCGGAGTTGTGAAAAGGAGTTGAGATTACAATCGTGCAGACCAAGTTTTTGGCGCCGTTGAGATCACAATTTCGTGCACCAAGTTTTTGGCGCCGTTGCCGGGAATTGTTCGAGTTTCGACAACTGACGGTTCATCTTGTTGCTCAGATTAGGTAATTTTATTTTGATTTTAAGCTTTTTGTTTTTATTATTTTTATTTTCAAAAAATTTTCAAAAAAAATAAATTATTCTATGACTTCATAATTTTTAAGAATGAATTCTAGAGTTTCATGATGATCTATTGAAGTCTGGCTGGCTGTGAAGCCATGTCTAATATTTTGGACCGAGGTTTCAACTTATCATCACAAGAGCTTGTTGATTTCTAACAATCTTGCTGTGGTATGTAATGTTCTATTGAAGCTTGGCTGGCCATTGGCCATGTCTAGTGTTTTGGACCGAAGCTTTCACTAAAAGCTTGGCTGGCTAGTAAACCATGTCTAATTCCTAGACTGGAGCTTTAGACTAACATTGCATGATTCCTGGAATTCTCATTAAGAATTTTGAATTCCTTATTTTATCCTTTTTCAAATAATTTTCGAAAAATACAAAAAAATTAATAAAATCATAAAACCAAAAATAATTTGATGTTTCTTGTTTGAGTCTAGTGTCAATTTTTAAGTTTGGTGTCAATTGCATCTTTTTAACTTTTCTTGAAATTTTCGAAAACTCATGCATGGTGTTCTTCATAATCTTCAATTTGTTCTTGATGATCCTCTTTGTTTGATCTTTAATTTTTCTTGTTTTGTGTCTTTTCTTATTTTTCATATGCATTTTTAATATGTTAGTGTCTAAACATTGAAAATTTCTAAGTTTGGTGTCTAGCATGTTTTTCTTTTCTTAAAAATTTGCAAAAATAAGTTCTTGGTGTTCATCTTGACATTCAAAGTGTTCTTGGTGTTCATCTTGATATTTAAAGTATTCTTGCATGCATCATGTGTTTTGATTCATAATTTTCATGTTTTTGAGTCATTTTGTTGTTTTTCTCTCTCCTCATTAAAAATTCAAAAATAAAAAAATATTTTTCCCTTATTCTTCTCATAAATTTCAAAAATTTGGATTGACTTAGTCAAAAAAATTTTAAAAAAAAATCTAGTTGTTTCTTATGAGTCAAGTCAAATTTTCAAATTTAAAAAAAGATCCTATCTTTTCAAAACCTTTTCAAAAATCAAATCTTTTTTATTTTTCTTTCATTTTTTTGGAAAATTTTAAAAATTGATTTTCAAAATCTTTTTTCTTATTTTTATTTCATATTTTCGAAACTAATGCTAACAATTAATGTGATTGATTCAAAAATTTTAAGTTTGTTACTTGCCTAGTAAGAAAGGTTCAATCTTTAAATTTTAGAATCATATCTTTTTGTTTCTTGTTATTCAAGTAATCAACTTTAATTTCAAAAATAAAATCTTTTTAAATTTCTTTTTTTTTCAAATCTTTTTCAAAATGATTTTCAATCATATTTTTTTCAAAAATCAATTTTCAAAATCTTCTCTAACTTCCTATCTTTTCAAATTTGATTTTCAAATCTTTTTCAATTAACTACTTGACTTTTTGTTTAATTTTAAAAGTCTTCTATTTCAATCATATCTTTTGTCTAAAATTTGAAAACTAAATAAATTAATTACTATTTCTTATCTTTTTCAAATTTTATTTTGTTTCTCTTTATAATTTTCAAATTCTAACTACATCTTAAAATAAAAAAATATTTTCCTTTTATTTTAATTTAAATTCGAATTCAATCTCCCTCTCTCATCTCTCTATTTATTTATTTATCTACTTTATCTACCCATGAACAGGGATAAAGACATTCTTATTGAAGCTGATCCTGAACCTGAAAGGACTCTCAAGAGGAAACTAAGGAAACTAAGAGCACAACCTTCTAGAGAGGACCTGACAGAAATTTTCGAAAAAGAAGGAGACATGGCCGAACCCAATAACAATGGTGGAGATGGTGGAGATGCGCTTGGTGACTTTGGTGCACCAACTTCCAACTTCTATGGAAGAAGCATCTAAATTCCTGCCATTGGAGCAACAGAAAAGGAATCAATAATAATAATAGTGGGAGAAATAGGTTTGGCAATAGCAAGCCTTTTTCATCATCTTCTCAGCAACAGACAGAGCATTCTAAGCAGAGCCTCTCTGACTTAGCAACCATAGTCTCTGATCTATCTAAGACAACTCTCAGTTTCATGACTGAAACAAGGTCCTCCATCAGAAATTTGGAGGCACAAGTGGGTCAGTTGAGTAAAAGAGTTACTGA
>NC_029789.2:45711298-45717098 GCF_000816755.2 Arachis ipaensis | reverse complement strand
CTTTCTCTTTTTAAGCTTGTGTCTCTTCTTCTGCCCCAAGTTTAAAACTCACTTTCTCCTCACAATCATCTATTTATTTATTTATCTCTCTACTCTCTCCCTCTAACTTAAGCTTAAATTTAATTTTATTTTCCTTTTATAAAAAAATAAAATTCTACATCAATCTTAAACTTTTAATATTTCTCTTTGTTTTATTTTAAACTTTTTCTATTCTTTATCATTAATTAAATAAATCAAAAGTTTAAAATCTGTTTTCTATACTAACTTTATCTTCTGAAAATTTTAATTTGTTTTTCAGTTCATCAATTAACTTTTTCTAAACTTTTAGTTTAAACTTTTCTATCCTTCAATCTCTTCTAAAACTTTTAACTAAAAACTTTTTTTATACTAACTTTTAGTAAAACTTTTTCTAAACTTTTTTTTTCTTTAAATTTTTCTAAAATAAAAACTTTAATTTCAACTAATGAACTTATTGTTCTTTGTTTTTCTATACTAAGATTTTAAATTTCTAACTTGGAAAGAATGATCCGTTCATTGTTTGAATTTTAAAAACTTAGTTAGTGTAATTAACAATCGTAATCAATTTTTCTCTTCTCCTTCTTCTATTCTTCTCTTCTTCTACTCACATAAAGGAATCTATATACTGTGACATAGAGGATTCCTCTTCTTTTCTGTTCTCTTCTTTTTCATATGAGCAAGAACAGGGATAAAGACATTCTTATTGAAGCTGATCCTGAACCTGAAAGGACTCTTAAGAGGAAACTAAGAGAAGCTAAAGCACAACCTTCTAGAGAGGACCTGACAGAAATTTTCGAAAAAGAAGGAGACATGGCCGAACCCAATAACAATGGTGGAGATGCAAGGAAGATGCTTGGTGACTTTATTGCACCCTCTTCTAACTTCTACGGAAGAAGCATCTCAATTTCTGCCATTGGAGCAAACAACTTTGAGCTTAAACCTCAATTAGTTTCTCTAATGCAACAGAATTGCAAGTTTCATGGACTTCCATTGGAAGATTCTCATCAGTTTTTAGCTGAATTCTTGCAAATCTGTGACACTGTCAAGACCAATAGAGTTGATCCCGAGGTCTACAGGCTGATGCTTTTCCCTTTTGCTGTAAGAGACAGAGCTAGAACATGGTTGGATTCACAACCTAAGGAAAGCATGAACTCTTGGGAAAAGCTGGTCAGTGCTTTCCTGGCCAAATTCTTTCCACCTCAAAAGATGAGCAAGCTTAGAGTGGAAATCCAAACCTTCAGACAGAAGGAAGGTGAGTCCCTCTATGAAGCTTGGGAAAGATATAAGCAATTGATCAAAAGGTGTCCTACTGACATGCTTCCAGAATAGAGCATCATATGTATATTCTATGATGGTCTGTCTGAGTTGTCAAAAATGTCATTGGACCATTCTGCAGGAGGATCTCTTCATCTGAAAACCCCTGCAGAAGCTCAGGAACTCATTGAAATGGTTGAAAATATTGGCTCAGAACAAAATATTAGCTCAGGAACTCAGGAGGATCTCTTTATCTGAAAACCCCTGTGAACAATGGGACGCCTCAGAAGAAGGGAGTTCTTGAAATTGATACTCTGAATGCCATATTGGCTCAGAACAAAATATTGACTCAGCAAGTCAATATGATTTCTCAGAGTCTGAATGGATTGCAAGCTTCATCCAACAGTACTAAAGAAGCATCTTCTGAAGAAGAAGCTTATGATCCTGAGAACCCTGCAATGGCAGAGGTGAATTACATGGGAGAACCCTATGGAAACACCTATAATCCTTCATGGAGAAATCATCCAAATTTCTCATGGAAGGACCAACAGAAGCCTCAACAAGGTTTCAATAATAATGGTGGAAGAAATAGGTTTAGCAATAGCAAGCCTTTTCCATCATCTTCTCAGCAACATACAGAGGATTCTGAACAGAGCCATTCTGGCCTGGCAACCACAGTCTCTAATCTATCCAAGACCACACTAAATTTCATGAATGAAACAAGGTCCTCCATTAGAAATTTGGAGGCACAAGTGGGTTAGCTGAGTAAGAAGATTACTAAAACTCCTCCTAGTACTCTCCCAAGCAATACAGAAGAAAATCCCAAGAGAGAGTGCAAGGCCATAACCATGGCCAACATGGCCGAACCTGGAGAGAGTGAGGAGGATGTGAGTCCCAGTGAGAAAAGCCTCATGGGACGTCCTCTAGACAGAAAGGAGTTTCCCTTTGAGGAACCAAAGGAATCTGAGGCTCACACAGAGACCATAGAGATTCTATTGAACCTCCTTCTGTCATTCATGAGCTCTGATGAATATTCTTCCTCTGAAGAGAATGAAGACATCACTGAAGAGCAAGTTGCTAAGTATCTAGGAGCAATCATGAAGCTGAATGCCAAGTTATTTGGTAATGAGACTTGGGAGGATGAACCCCCTTGTTCACCAATGAACTGAATGCATTAATGAGGCAGACATTATCTCAGAAGAAACCGGATCCCAGAAAATTCTTCATACCTTGTACCATAGGCACCATGACCTTTGAGAAGGCTCTGTGTGACCTGGGGTCAGGGATAAACCTCATGCCACTCTCTGTAATGGAGAAACTGGGAATCTTTGAGGTACAAGCTGCAAGAATCTCACTAGAGATGATAGACAAATCAATGAAACAGGCTTATGGACTAGTAGAGGACATGCTAGTAAAGGTTGAAGGCTTTTACATCCCTGCTGATTTCATAATCCTAGACACTGGGGAGGATGAGGATGAATCCATCATCCTTGGCAGACCCTTCCTAGCCACAGCAAAAGCTATGATTGATGTTAACAGAGGAGTGTTGGTCCTTAAGTTGAATGAGGACTACCTTGTATTCAACACTCAAGGTTCTCCTTCTGTAACCATGGAGAGAAAGCATGAAAAGCTTCTCTCAATACAGAGTCAAACAAAACCCCCACATTCAAACTCTAAGTTTGGTGTTGGGAGGCCACAACCAAACTCTAAGTTTGGTGTTGAGAGGCCCCAACCCTGCTCTGATTATCTGTGAGGCTCCATGAGAGCTCACTGTCAAGCTATTGACATTAAAGAAGCGCTTATTAGGAGGCAACCCAATGTTATTTAATTATATCTATTTATTTTCCATTGTTATTTTATGTTTTCTTTAGGTTGATGATTATGTGAAGTCACAAAAACAACTGAAAAATCAAAAATAGAATGAAAAAAAATTAAAAATAGCTCACCCTGGAGGAAGAGCTTACTGGCGTTTAAACTCCAGTAAGAGTAGCAGAATGGGCGTTAAACGCCCAGTCTAGCACCATTCTGGGTGTTTAATGCCAGAAACAGGCACCAGACTGGCGTTTAACGCCAGAACAGGGCACCAAGTTGGCGTTAAACGCCAAGAAAGGGAGAAAAGCTGGCGTTAAACGCCAGAAACAAGCACCAACTTGGCGTTTAATGCCAGAAGCACACTCTAAGGGCGTTTTGCACGCCTAAATGGAGCAGGGATGCTAAGTCCTTGACCCCTCAGGATCTGTGGACCCCACAGGATCCCCACCTACCCCGCCTCTTCTCTCTTCTTCACACCTTTTTATAATACTCTTCCCCAAATACTCTTCACCAATCACCTCCATATCTCTTCCCAAATACCCTTCACCAATCACCTCATTCATTTTTCCCCAAAACACCACCTACCTTCAAATTCAAAACTCTTTTTCGCCCCCCAAACCCAACCCAAATACACGAACCTAACCCTCCCCCCACTCCTATATATACCCCTCATCACTCCTTTAATTTCACACATCACAAACACCTTATACCCCCTTGGCCGAACTCACCCTCACCCTCCATCTCCTCCATTTTCTTCTTCTTCTCCTTCATTCTTTCTTCTTTTCTCGAGGACGAGTAAACACTTTAAGTTTGGTGTGGTAAAAGCATTGTTTTTTATTTTTCCATAACCATTTATGGCACCTAAGGCTGGAGAAACCTCTAGAAAGAGGAAAGGGAAGGCAAAAGCTTCCACCTCCGAGTCATGGGAGATGGAAAGATTCATCTCAAAGGTCTATCAAGACCACTTCTATGAAGTTGTGGCCAAGAAGAAGGTGATCCCCGAGGTCCCTTTCAAGCTCAAAAAGAGTGAGTATCCGGAGATCCGACATGAGATTTGAAGAAGAGGATGGGAAGTTCTCTCCAATCCTATTCAACAAGTCAGAATCTTAATGGTTCAAGAGTTCTATGCAAACACATGGATCACTAAGAACCATTATCAAAGTATGAACCCAAATTCAAAGAATTGGCTTACAATGGTTCGGGGGAAATGCTTAGATTTCAGTCCAGAAAATGTAAGGTTGGTGTTCAACTTGCCAATGATGCAAGAAAACGCATGCCCTTACACTAGAAGGGTCAACTTTGATCAAAGGTTGGACCGAGTCCTCATGGACATATGTGTGGAAGGAGCTCAATGGAAAAGAAACTCAAGAGGCAACCCGGTTCAATTGAGAATACCGGACCTTAAGCCTGTGGCTAGAGGATGGTTGGAGTTTATCTAACGCTCTATCATTCCTACTAGCAACCGATCCGAAGTCACTGTGGATCGGGCAATCATGATCCATAGTATCATGATTGGGGAGAAAGTGAAAGTTCATGAGATTATACCTCAAGAACTATACAAGGTGGCTGACAAGTCCTCCACTTTGGCAAGGTTAGCCTTTCCTCACCTCATTTGTCACCTCTGCAATTTGGCTGGGATTGTCATAGAGGGAGACATCCTCATTGAAGAGGACAAGCCCATCACTAAAAAAAGGATGGAGCAAACAAGAGAGCCCACTCATGGACCTCAACAAGAGCATGAGAAAATTCCTCATCATGAAATCCCTGAGATGCCTCAAGGGATGCACTTTTCTCCACAAAACTATTGGGAGCAAATTAACACCTCCCTAGGAGAATTAAGTTCCAACATGGGCAACTAAGGGTGGAGCACCAAGAGCACTCCATCATTCTCCATGAGATTAGAGAAGATCAAAGAGCTATGAGGGAGGAGCAACAAAGGCAAGGAAGAGACATAGAGGAGCTCAAGAGCACCATTGGTTCTTCAAGAGGAAGAAGACGCCACCCTCACTAAGGTGGACCCGTTCCTTAATCTCCTTGTCTATTTATTTTTTCGTTCTCTATGATTTATGTTTATTTATGTTTGTGTCCTTATTACATGATCATTAGTGTCTAGTGTCTATGCCTTAAAGCTATGAATGTCCTATGAATCCATCACCTTTATTAAATAAAAAAATGTTCTAAATGCAAAAGAACAAGAAGTACATGAATTTTGAATTCATCCTTGAGATTAGTTTAATTATTTTGATGTAGTGACAATACTTTTTGTTTTCTGAATGAATGCTTGAACAGTGCATATTTTTGAATTTGCTGTTTATGAATGTTAAAACTGTTGGCTCTTGAAAGAATGATGGAAAAGGAGAAATGTTATTGATAATCTAAAAAATCATAAAATTGATTCTTGAAGCAAGAAAAGTAGTGAATACAAAGCTTGCAGAAGAAAAAAATGGCGAAAAATAAAAGAAAAAGAAAGAAAAAGAAAAAGCAAGCAGAAAAAGCCAGTAACCCTTTAAACCAAAAGGCAAGGAAAAAATAAAAAAGATCCAAGGCTTTGAGCATTAATGGATAGGAGGGCCTAAAGGAATAAAATCCTGGCCTAAGCGGCTAAACAAAGCTGTCCCTAACCATGTGCTTGTGGCGTGAAGGTGTCAAGTAAAGAGCTTGAGACTGAGCGGTTAAAGTCATGATCCAAAGCAAAAAGAGTGTGCTTAAGAACCCT
>NC_029789.2:45674906-45706847 GCF_000816755.2 Arachis ipaensis | reverse complement strand
TGAGTCACAATCTGAAAAGGTTCACCCAGTTATGTGTCTGTGGCATTTATGTATCCGGTGGTAATACTGGAAAATAAAGTGCTTAGGGCCACGGCCAAGACTCATAAAGTAGCTGTATTCAAGAATCAACATTCTGAACTAGGAGAATCAATAACACTATCTAAATTCTGAGTTCCTATAGATGCCAATCATTCTGAACTTCAAAGGATAAAGTGAGATGCCAAAACTGTTCAGAGGCAAAAAGCTACTAATCCCGCTCATCTAATTGGAGCTAAGTTTCATTGATATTTTGGAATTTATAGTATATTCTCTTCTTTTTATTCTATTTGATTTTCAGTTGCTTGGGGACACGCAACAATTTAAGTTTGGTGTTGTAATGAGCGGATAATTTATACGCTTTTTGGCATTGTTTTTAGGTAGTTTTTAGTATGATTTAGCTACGTTTTAGTATATTTTTATTAGTTTTTAAATAAAAATCATATTTCTAGACTTTATTATGAGTTTGCGTGTTTTTCTATGATTTCACGTATTTTCTGGCTGAAATTGAGGGACCTGAGCAAAAATTTGATTCAGAGGCTGAAAAAGGACTACAGATGCTGTTGGATTCTGACCTCCCTGCACTCGAAGTGGATTTTCTGGAGCTACAGAAGCCCAATTGGTACACTCTCAATTGCGTTGGAAAGTAGACATTCTGGACTTTCCAGCAATATATAATAGTCCATACTTTGCCTGAGTTTTGATGACGCAAACTGGCGTTTAAAAGCTAACTTCCTGCCCTATTCTGGCGTTAAACGCCAGAACTAAGTTACAAGCTGGAGTTAAACGCCTAAACTGGCACCAAAGCTGGCGTTTAACTCCAAGAAAAGCCTCTACATGTGAAATCTTCAATGCTCAGCCCAAGCACACACCAAGTAGGCTCGGAAGTGGATTTCTGTATCATTTACTCATTTCTGTAAACCCTAGGTTACTAGTTTAGTATAAAGACTACTTTTAGAGATTTATTTTACATCTTTGGATGTTTAGTCCTTAGACCTATCTTATGTTCCTATTTTGACTATTGTACACGTTTGGAGGCTAGCCATTCAGCCATGCCTAGACCATTATCACTTATGTATTTTCAACGGTGGAGTTTCTACACCCCATAGATTAAGGTGTGGAGCTCTGCTGTTCTTCATGAATTAATGCAAAGTACTATTATTTTTCTATTCAATTCAAGCTTCTTCTTATTCTAAGATATTCATTCGCACCCAAGAACATGATGAATGTGATGATTATGTGACACTCATCACCACTCTCGCTTATGAACGCGTGCCTGACAAACACTTCCGTTCTACATGAAAACAAGCTTGAATGTGTATCTCTTAGCCTCCATTCCGAAAGATCAGAGTCTTCGTGGTATAAGCTAGAATCAATTGGCAGCATTCTTGAGATCCGGAAAGTCTAAACCTTGTCTGTGGTATTCCAAGTAGGATCTGGGATGGGATGACTGTGACGAGCTTCAAACTCGCGAGTGTTGGGCGTAGTGACAGACGCAAAAGGATCAATGGATTCTATTCCAACATGAGTGAGAATCGACAGATGATTAGCCGTGCGGTGACAGCGCATTTGGACCATTTTCACTGAGAGGACGGACGGTAGCCATTGACAATGGTGATCCCCCAACATACAGCTTACCATGGAAAGGAGTATGAATGATTGAATGAAGGTAGTAGGAAAGCAGAGATTCAGAAGGAGAAAAGCATCTCCATGCGCTTATCTAAAATTCCACCAATGAATTACTTAAGTATTTCTATTTTATTTTATATTTTATTTATATTTTAATTATCAAAACTTTATAACAATTTGAAATCTGCCTGACTGAGATTTACAAGATGACCATAGCTTGCTTCAAGCCGACAATCTCCATGGATCGACCCTTACTCACGTAAGGTTTATTACTTAGACGACCCAGTGCACTTGCTGGTTAGTTGTGCGGAGTTGTGAAAAGGAGTTGAGATTACAATCGTGCGTACCAAGTTTTTGGCGCCGTTGAGATCACAATTTCGTGCACCATTTAGCATCAATCAAAACAGGAATCAATTCGTTAGTAGCATAGTCCAAACCAACAACGAATTCTCAAGATCAAATATTTAATCCAAAGGAAATGTCACAATTAAAAACCAATTCAATTCCGGGAGTTTCAATTCCCGGGTCGTCTCCCAAAGACACCTGAGATCAATGAGTGTACAATCTTGGTTGTGAAGATTATGAGGTTTTCACTAAAGAGATAAACATATAAAGCAATAAAAGAACATGCAAAATTGTAATAAATGAACTAATAAATGAATTAATAAAGTAACCATGCAATATAGACAAATAAAGTGTAAAAGGAACTAATGCAAATGTGTATGAAGGAATTAAGGCATAAAAGGCATCTTGACTTGGAGTGAGTTAAGGGTCCTTTCCTTGTTGGAACCACAACTATGACAGCTAGAATGGATCAATCTCACTTGATTAACCCTCACATCGAAGAGTAAGTTAAATGAGCATAAGTGTTCTTAACCCACAAATCCTAAATTTCTTGCTAATTGCCTTAGCAACAATCTAGTGTTAGTGGAAACAAGAACAATTAACAATCCAAAATTGACACTAAATATTGGACATTCCAACTCTAGGAACTCAATTGCTCACTTTTCCCAAGCCAAGAGATAGAAAACTAGCCCAAAATCATACTTGACATTTTGTCAAACACTTGGTGGGCAAAAACCTTAAACATGGGAAAAATGAGAAAAAGCTTGAAACCAAAAGCAACAAATGATCTCAATCAATAATAAAGACTCAAGAAAGCATGTAACAATCATCAATCATCAAATTCATCAACAAGAAATAGAAATTGCAAGAGAGAAGTAAAATTTAACTATAACTTGAATTATAAGAAAGAGTAAGAACAATATAACTATAAAGAGTAATAACAAAGAGATACTTACAATGGAAATTAGCAAAATCCAAGATCAAAATGGAAATGGTACTTGAATGTAAAAACCCTAGTAGAGATGATGAAAAAGTTAAAGAAAAACTATACTAAAGCTATCTACTACTACTCCTAAGCTACACTAATGTTATGCTATTGTATTGCCTTCCTTTTCCCTTCCTTATGAGCTAATTGGATTCAGAAATGCGAGTCACGTGAGATTTTAATGAAGGCATGTGCGTCCACCTGTGCGGACGCACAGACGTGTGCGTCCGCACACTGCCGAAAATCTCTACCCGTGCGTACGCACAGGAGGTTGTGCGCACGCACACTAGGTGATGCTTGAAGGGACGCGCAACACGCACGATGTGGCTCACGCGCACGCGTGGCTCTGAATTGATGGCTGTGCGTATGCACACTAGGCTGAGCTCTTCTTCTTTGATTCCTTATGCTTCCTCCACTTTGAATGCTCCTCTTCCATTTTTTCCAAGCCATTCATGCCTTATACCTCTGAAATCACTCACAAATAACATCAAGGCATCGAATGGAAGGTAAATGGAATAAAATTAATCAAATTAGGCACAAAAGAGCATGTTTTTAATCAAGCACAAATTAGGAGGAAAGTTCAAATGCATGCTATTTAGTGGAATAAGTGCAAGTTTATATGATGAAATCCATTCAATTTCAACCAAAAATCATCATCAAATATGGATTCATCAGGGGCTGCGGTGGGGTCTGCATGGCTGGCAACAGGGGGCAGCAGGAGGGAAGATGCACGGGGCTGCTGCGAAGCGATCTGACGTTGTTACAGAGCAAGAGCGGGATGAGGAGATGCTTCAGCAGCGTCGACGGGAGGCTGTGTGGCATCGGAACGGACAACGGGGAAGTGCCGGTGGGGTACTGGGGCAGCGATGCGAGGTGAGGATTGGAGAACAATGACGGCGAGTTTTGGACGTGTATTGGAGGTTATGGTGAGATTAGGAATAACCGTACCTAGTGTAAATGCGTTTAAATGTTAATTCTAATTTTTTGGAACTGTTGCCAACCTTTTTTAAAATGGACAATTATCCTTGTAAAAGTAAAATTATAAAATTGAACACTTAGTGAATTATCTTTAGTATATAATTACCATATTTTCATGTCGTATCGTATATTGTATATCTAATACATGTACTTTGTACGAATTCAATATAGGATCAAACAAAGAACACAGGCGTAGCCATTGAAAATCCTTCTGGAGAAGCCTCAGCGTAGTAAAAACATGTAAAGAATGTACTAAGTCATGACTTGATTATCCGTACCCAGGTGATGAAGGTGATGAAAGAGGAAAAAGATGGGATTTCACATAAGACATTGTATCAAGTTTGAAGTTGATTGGTAGGAGAGAAAATTTGTGGTTGGAGGAGGTGAAGAGTGTGTGTAATGCCATAGAATGCATTGTTAGACACTTTTATGATAAAAGAGTTGGAAGGCTCGAGCGTATCCTTTTTCATCCCACAGAAGGGAAATTCAAGAAGCATATGAAGCATGTCTCTACTCAAATTGGACATGCTCTTCACATAAGATCAACCTACATAGACTGTATGACATGGATTTGGAATGCATTTGCTTATAAGCACGGGACATTGAGACACAAAATTATGTTTAGCGGACAAGAAATGAATATAGATATTGTGTCGTGAGATGCTGAATTAGTATATTCCGTAACCTTCTTGATAGGAAAGACACAAAAACACTAATAAGAGACACTAATTTTTTCATGTTTAGTTTCCAACCAGAAAATTCAAGCGCAAATAAAACGAAAGAATAGCACTAAACAATGCTCAAGGGGTTCTTGATTGACTTTTTGTATAGGTCTATGGATACGAACTTGGAGTTGTTAGAAATGGACCGGGGGCTAATGCGTACTTTGTTTAGTGAGTGCACAAGCTATGAATAGAATCAAAAAGTGTGGGTGGAGCAATTGAAATTTACAGTTTAAGATTCTGAGTTCCTTATTGATTCTGAGTTCCTTAGTGTACAGAACTCACGCTATCTCAGAAAGGAAGAAAAGATGCGATTGCAAATTTGGAAGGACGTGAGAAGGGAATGCCTATGGTCTCAACCAGTGTTACTGAGGATGAAACCAACTCTGACATTGAGCAACAAGCTCAAGTAAAGAGACAGAGGTAACAAAGGCGCCATCCTCGAATCAGCATATCACGAGTCTCAAACAGCAAATCGAATAGATGGGAGAACTCAATAAAAGATCGAAGGTTTGGGTAGTGAACTGAGAGCCATTGCTTGAAAAATTCAGTTTGTTATTGATGAATATACAAGAGAACTGGAGCACAAACCGTGGAAACCCATGTTTTCATGTGCCAGAGTCACTTTGTTATTGAACGGAAGTTGGATAGCATTGGGAGAAAGATTCAAGATTCCTCAAGAAGGATAAGGAAATGGTTTAGTGAAGTTTCAGACCGGAGCTGACTCGTTCGCTGCTGTTAACAGTTGCAGCAAAACAACTATCTCTTACCGTTAAAGACCAAAAGATCATTGGATTTGATGAGGATATAGAAGTTCAGATGGCTCATTTACATTCAGAAAAACAAATTGTTGCATCATTTCGATACTGGAATTCGAGATATGTGCAAAACAACACTAGCCAAATTTGTGTTTGACAATGATGCCATTAAAGATGCTTTATAGCAAGAAGAAGAAGATAGGTGGACAACACAACATATTAACCAAGCACGCAAGACTTTGTTGGGGAACAAAAGGTGTCTGTTAGGGACTTGGTATTATGGAATGCTCAAAGTCTCATATCGGGTAGTATAGGATGCTTGATGTAGAACCACTCATCAGCTAGCTTTTAAGGTGTGGTTTCCTACTTTTCTTAGATACTTAACAATGGTATTGGAGCCCGTCGTTGGTGCCATGGACGTCGGCTCAAACTTCCAAGTCTTGGATGAAATAAAAAAAATAAGTGTTGAAACCTATATTATGTTGTAAATGACGCAAAATAAGTGTCTCCTCCACCTCACTATTTTGAAACTGGAAAAACTTGATACGAAACATACTTCATGGTATAACTTCAGAAATTTGTGCTTGGTATAGATGTTGAGGAAGAGGAAGATTTAGTCCTTGATCGAAGCCATGTAGCTGGGCAGGTTGTGCCTTTCAGTGCTACTTGTATGCTATTCCATATATATGGGGGTTTATAAATGAAGCGTTAGACACAAATGCTGTCTTGAACTCAACACTTGAAAATCCAGCTTTGTATATGCTGTTTCCTGTATCTCTTGAAAGGTGGCACCCATCTGCAAGTATCTGCTGCAGAGGATCAATAAGTCGTTGGAAAAATTTGAGAGTTGTGCCATCTGTAAATCAAAGTTAACTAAAGTTGTTACTAAGCTATTTCGGTTTCCAAAGTGAATTTGGAAGTTGTGTACACACCTTTTGCAGCCAAGTGTTCGACAAACACATACTTTCCACCAGGTCGCAACACCCTCTTAACTTCTGCACAGAAAGCGAATTGGCGTTGGGGGATAACCCTTAAGTAACAAGTGTGTCAAGAATCAAGAACCAAAAATTATACAAAAGCTCAACCAGTTGAGTGAAGGACCCTCAATGATCTTTATATCTAGTAATCCAGTTTTTGCGCTAAAGTTCCCTCAAGCATACAACTTGGGACAAGTTCAATAGAATCAGTGACCAATTTCAATTAGTACCAATATCAGTCAGCAGAATTGGCCTTTTTCTTTCTAGCATTATGGTCTAAAGGATGATGAATTTGTGTCTTCAAATACAAGGGAATGCAAACACTAACATCTCAATCACTTTTTTACATTCAAAATTTATGTCTTCAATGCAAGGGAATGCAAACACTAACATCTCAATCACTTTTTATATTCAAAACCTTCTAAGAGTAATGCAAGGGAATGCAAACACTAACATCTCAATCACTTTTTATATTCAAAACCTTCTAAGAGTTTCCTCTACCTTTCTTGTTTCTTTTTCTTTTCTTAACACAAAAAAAAAAAAATAACTGAGGTTAGGACCTGTTCCAATCCCAACCTCCAAGATTTTAAGAGCCTTCCCCTTCAAGTTACTTAAGACTTGTGACTTGTACTTTGCAACCTTAACACAAAAAAAAAATAAAAAAATAAAAAAAAAAAGAAGAAGAGAAATTCCCAAAACTTCAATCCAATTCAACAACAACAGCTTCATAATTCAATTCAATGGTAATTATTAATTTTTTTAATCTTTTTAATATATATATATATATATATATATATATATATATATTAATAAAATTTATAGTTAAATAAAATATAATTGATTTAAAAATTAATGACTTTAAAATTAAAATTAATTGAATATAAGTAAATAGAAAATTGCTATATGTATTATAATTTGGATATGTATTAGTAAAAAGCAATGTAGCCTGGTGGTCAGATTATCTTTTTTGCAACCTTGGAGTGAGCAGTTTGAACCATATGAGAGCCATTTTGAAAAATTTTTCAACAACCACACAGCTTTGACACTTGGCATGCAGGAGCTTATGGAGAGCATGGTGGACTTGCAGAACCCAGATGCATCGTAGCTTCGCCTTCAGTTGGGACCAAACGGTTCGGTTCGGTTCGGTCCGGTTTTCACCAAATTTGGCCGGTTTTAGCCGGTTCGTTCCGTTCTCTTCCTTGAACGGTCCTAACCTCGGACCGGACCAGTATAGGGTACGGTTTACCAGTTTTTCGGTCAAATCGGTCTGTCCGGTCCAATTTTTACAACTATGAGTTGAACTAAACAGACAACAGTTTTTTTAAATTTGATATAAGGAGAGGAGATACAGGATATTCTTGCTTAAAATTTGTTATGGTTTTTCTTGAATCTTTTTAGAATAGTTTTGGTTAAAGTGAGTTAAACCCCAAAATGGTCTTTAAGATTGGCGTCGTGCACTAAAATCGTCTTTGAAATTTCAATTGCACTAATTACGTCCCTAAGATTGACAAAAATACATTACATTAGTCCTTGACCCATTTTTCATTGACGGCATGATGACATGGCTTGATGACGTGGCATGTTAGTGACACGTGTCACTCCATGATTTGGTCACGTGTAATGGTATGATGATGTGTTGACCAATGACACGTATGCTAACGTGGATGGTTGTGATATGTGTCACAATGCTATTTGGCCACATGTTTATTTGTGCCACGTGTCGCAACAGTATTCGTCCACATGTCATCCATTATGTCATCATTATAGATACTCCAAATTAGTCCCTCACTTTGCGTTAAGTGACTCATTTTAATCCCTGAAATTGAATGTCATGCACTAAACTAGTCCCTTCACCAGTTTTTTCTCATTTTTTTAAAAATTTAAAATTTTCAATATTTTAGATGCATTAATTTTAATTCTATTTTTTCACACATCATTAAATACAAGTGCTTTTATTAAAATTTTTAAAATTTTAGTTTTAATTATACAATTTTTTTCTATTATAATTTAACATTGGTAAATTTTGTAATATATAAGTATGTTATTATAAAAAAAAAAAATTATATAATTGATTAGACACATTTTTTATCAAAAACTAAAATACACATTTTTTTCTGGTTCTTATGAAATACACGTTTTCATTGTGTGTAAATGGACTAGACCGAAGGCACTTCAAACCATCACTACTATCTCCGACCTCTTCAGTCTAGACAAAAGAGGTCGGAGATGGTAGTGGGGGTGCTTGAGATATCTTCACGTCAACTCCAAGACAGCGGTTCAAGGTAACCCGCAAGAGAAAAAATATTTTATAAAAGCACTTGTATTTTAAATAACATGTGAAAAAATAGAATTGAAATTAATGGATTCAAAGATAATGATAATTTTGAATTTATAGAAAAAAAAGGAGAAAAAACTAGTGAAAGGACTAGTTTAGTGCACGACATTCAATTTTAGGAACTAAAATGAGTCACTTAACACAAAGTGAGGGACTAATTTGGTGCATCTACGATCATGACATAATGGATGACACGTGGACGAATACTGTTGCGACACATGGCACAAATAAACACGTGGCCAAATAGCATTGTGACACGTGGCGCAACCATCCATGTCAGCATGCCACATGTCACTGGTCAACACATCATCATACCATTACACGTGGCCAAATTATGGAGTGACACGTGTCACTAACATGCCACATCATCAAGCCATGTCATCACACCGTTAATAGAAAATGGGTCAAGGACTAACATGGTACATTTTTGTCAATTTCAGGGACGTAATTAGTGCAATTGGAATCTCAGGAACTATTTTAGTGCATGACACCAATCTCAGGGACAATTTTGATGTTTAACTCCGTTAAAGTTGTTATGTTGTATGGCTGGTTCTTATTGAGTGCAGCAGTCTAAAGTATAAGCCTAACTAGTAATAGTCAGTTGTAGCCCAATGAATCAATAGTAGCCCATCAGTTAATAGCCCTCAAGAATAGTTAACAAGTGTGGGTGTACAAAAAGGGATCAGTCTTGTTAGGGTTGTATGCATAATTCATTTTCACTTTGTAAACATTTTTCCTCATTCAATGAAAGGTTTCTCATTAATTCTTCAAGATTCTCTTTTCTTCCTTTTGCTACTGGTTCTTGTTTTCTTCATCACCTGTTCTTGCTGTTCTGTATTGCTTAGCTTTTAGCAATCTTTGTTTTTTTTTATGGTATCAGAGCTTCTGGTTTTTCATAACCATGGATGCATCTCTACATTCATCTAACAATTCACCTCCTGGGACCAATAACAACAACAATTCAAACCTTGAAAATTTGGCCAACAACAACAATAATCTTGCTAATCTCAATCCCTTTTCTTTCCCACCTCAGTTGTTCAACTCCCAATCTTTTACTCCGATTAGTGATAAATTAGGAGAAAGAAATTACAAAACTTGACAACAACAAGCATTGGCGGCAATTCGGGGTCAACTTTTAGAAAATCATCTCTATAAAGATCGTATTCCTCCCAGATTCACTACGATTGAAGATCAACAAAATGGAATCGAGTCATCAACGTATACCCAGTGGCTTTAAGATGATTATAATCTCTAGTCTTGGCTTCTAGCATCTATTGATCCTGTATTCAAAACCAAAATGGTTGGTTGCTCTTTTAGTCATGAAATTTGGGATAGAATTGAACAATATTTTGAGGAATCTACCACATACCGTGTTAAACAGCTCAAAGCACAGATAAAGATTATCAAGAAGCAAGGTTCAACAGCTTCTGAATATATTTCGAAAATTAAGGAGATTGCATATTCTTTAGCAGCTTTAGGCTCTCTTTTAACTATTGAAGAACATGTTGATGCACTGCTTGAAGGATTGAATGAAGAATATCAAGTTTTAATTCACACTGTCAATTCCAAGCGACAAAATTTCAGTCTTTGTGAGGTTGAAACTCAAATTTTAACCTTTGATGATATGCTTGATAAATTCCGAAAATCCACAACCTCTATGATTCAAGCTAATATCTCTCAGAGTTCATTTTCTTCCAATTCCAATCCAGGTCGTGATTTTGGAGGAAGAAGAGGTAGAGGTGGTAGGTTTTCACGAGAAGGCAGATCCTTTTTCAATCAGAATAGGCCACAATGCCAGGTATGTGGTAGATTTGGTCATATTGTTTGGCATTGTTTTAACAGATTCAACCAACATATACCTCCTCCATCACAAAATTCTCAAACTCCCTCTCCACCTCCTTCACCAATTCACCAAACTCTTCTATTCTGTCACAAGCCAGCACCTCTTCAACTACACCACCACCACCCCCTCCATCTTTTCATCATCCTACTGCCTACATAGCTGCTCCAGGATCTATTGCTGACTCCTCGTGGTAACCGATACTAGTGTTTCCCACCACATTACTCCTGATTCATCTTCGTTTATCACATCTTCAAATTACTCAGGCCTTGACCAAGTTCAGATTGGAAATGGCTCAGATTTGTATATATCTAAAATTGGTACTTCTTTATTCTATGCTTATGATTCTAATAGATATTTTAGATTACAACAATTAATTTATTCTCCAGAAATTACCAAAAATCTTATCAGTGTCTCCAAATTTGCTAAAGATAATGATGTTTATTTTCATATTTATGCTCCTGTGTATTTTGTTAAATGCCAGCAAACTGAAAAAGTGCTTCTTCAAGGACATAGACAGGGTGGCATTTACAAATTTTTCAATGTTACTGTTCCTAATTTTTCTCTAGATTCTTTACAACCTTGTGCTTTTCTTTCTTCCAAAGTTTCTTTGGACTTGTGGCATAAAAGACTTGGCCACACAGCCAAGAAAATTGTACTCACAATTCTATCAAGTTGTAATATTGACATGGACAAGAATGAAGATACTTTGTTTCCTGATGTGTGTGAAAACTGTATGCATGCTAAAATGCATAAATTGCCTTTTAATTCCTCACTTACTGTTCATAATGAACCTCTCCAACTTGTTTACTTTGATGTTTAGGGTCCAACACCGATTGTATCACACTTAGGATTTCGTTATTATGTTACCTTTATTGATGCATATTCTTGGTATACTTTTCTTTTTTTACTTGTCTCTGAATCTCAAGTTCTGTTAGTTTTCAAACAGTTTAAACAACAAATGGAGAATCTTACAAACCATAAAATAAAAGTTTTTCAGTCTGATAATAGTAGAGAATACACTTCTCATCAGTTCAGTCAACTCCTGGCCAATGAAGGTATTGTTCAAAAGTTTAGTTGTCCTTACACTCCAGAACAGAATGGTAGGACTGAGAGAAAACATAGGCACCTTATTGAAATGAGTCTTGCCATGTTATCTACAGCCTCTATGCCATTTATTTTTTGGGATGAGGCTGTTTTAATAGCTACTCACTTAATTAATTGCATCCCAACTCCAATTTTGGACAATAAATCTCCTTACGAGACCTTGTTTAACACTGTCCCTGATTATACTTCTCTAAGAGTTTTTGGTAGTAGCTGTTTTCCTCTTTTAAGGCCTTACAACAAAACAAAGTTAGATTTTAGATCTCATAAATGTGTCTTTCTTAGTTATGCCCCAAACTCAAAAGGCTACAAATGTCTTTCACCTTGTGGTAAACTTTATACCACAAGACATGTTCAATTTGATGAAACCTCATTTCCTTACAAGGAACTATTTGTTAAAACTGATAAGAATGGCTCTTTTAGAGATTCTGATAAATCTAGTTCTTTTAACCATTTTATTCCTAGTATAGGTTCTATTTTAGGCTCTCCATCTCATAGTTCTTCTATTTTGAATATTCAGTATACAAATCGTACTCCTAGAGATGTTAGTAGTAATAATCCAAGTACTCCTACTAATTCTAATTCCATACACTGTGTTATTAAAACACATCATATTCCCGTCTCTGGGATACAAATCTGCCCTCCACCTATTGACTCTAATAATAATAATAATAATAATAATAATAATAATAATAATAATAATAATAATAATAATAATAATTATGCACTCGTTCCTACATCTGCAGATGCTCTTATATCTTCTAAACCTCCAAATTAACATCCCATGCTCACCAGGTTTAAAACTGGAAATTCCAAACCCAAAGCTTTAATTAGTAATATTGATTTAAACATTTTACCTGAAACACTTCCTAAAACACCTAGTGCTGCATTAGCTATTCCTCATTGAAAAAGTGCTATGTTAGGAGTATGATACCTTAATCAGAAATCATACTTGGACACTTGTGCCAAAGATTCAAAATGCCAAAATCATTGGGTCAAAATGGGTCTTCACTATAAAAAGCTTCCGGATGGCACCATACAAAAGTACAAAGCCAGATTGATGGCTTAAGGCTTCCACCAATCTAAAGGCTTTAATTTTGAACAAGTGTTTAGTCCTGTTATTAGAGCTGCCACCTTTCGAATTGTGTTAAGTATAGCTTTATCTAAAGAATGGTCTATAAGAAAATTGAATTTTAATAATACTTTTCTTAATGGTGATTTACATGAAACTATATATATGCATCAACCTACTGGTTTCTCTCATGATTCTAACAGTTTAATGTGTAAATTAAATAAAGCCCTTTATGGCCTCAAGCAGGCTCCGAGAGAATGGTTCCTAAAGCTTAGCAATACTCTAAACAGGTTTGGCTTTGTTAGTACTAAGTCTGATACATCTTTATTCATTAAACATAGCTTTCACTATGTCATTTATATTCTATGTTATGTTGATGACATTATCATCACTGGTAATGATTCGAATGAAATTGATGTTATGATACAAAAGTTAAACAAGATTTTTACTCTAAAACACTTGGGAGAGTTATCTTATTTTCTTGGTATTGAGGTTCATGAAACTGAAATTGGACAGCTTCATTTATCCCAAGCTAAATATATTAAAGACCTACTGTCTAAATTAGGAATGAGTACGGCAAGTGCTATGCCTACTCCTATGATCTCTTTGTAGTTACTGTCTACAGGTTCAAAACAATTTGAGGATCCAAAACTCTTCAGATCTGTTGTAGGTACATTGCAATATGTTACCATCACTAGGCCTGACCTGAGTTTTGCTGTGAGAAAAGTTTCTCAATTCATGCACAGCCCTTTACTTGCTCACTGGAAGGCTGTGAAGAGGATTTTAAGATACCTTCAAGAAACACAAGAACATGGTTTTCTCTTGCATAAATGCAACAACTATAGGTTGTATGGTTTTTCTTATTCTGACTGGGCAGCAGATTTAGAGGATCGGAGGTCTGTTTCGGGTTATTGTGTCTTCTTCGGAACTAATTTGGTTACTTGGTCTTGTAGGAAACAAACAACTATAAGTAGATCTTCAACTGAGGTAGAATTTCTAAGCCTGGTAGCCTGTGAAGAAGAGATTATATGGGTGAAGAATTTGCTGTCTGAGTTGATGATTGCATTGACTACTGTTCCATCAATATTTTTTGACAATTTAAGCACTGTTTTGCTCACTGAAAATCCAATCTTACATGACAAAACGAAGCATTTTCAGTTAGATATCCAAGTTGTTCGAAAAAAGATCAACAACAAGTCATTACAAGTTGTACATATTCCTGGAATTGAATAAGTTGTTGACATTTTAACAAAACCTTTGTCAGCAACCAGTTATGAGAGGCTCAAAGACAAGCTCAGAGTTGTTCCAAGGAGCAACTTGAGCTTGAGGGGGAGTATTGAGTGTAGTAGTCCAAAGTACAAGCCTAACTAGTAATAGTCAGCTGCAGCCCAATGAATCAATAGCAGCCCATTAGTTAATACCCCTCAAGAATAGTTAACAAGTGTAGGTGTACAAAAAGGAATCAATTTTGTTAGGGTTGTATGCATAATTCATTTTCACTCTGTAAACATTTTTCCTCATTCAATAAAAGGTTACTCCAATAATTCTTCAAGATTCTATTTTCTTCCTTTTGCTACTGGTTCTGGTTTTCTTCATCACCTGTTCTTGTTGTTCTGTATTGCTTAGCTTTTAACAATCTTCCTTTTTCTTTTAGTTCTACTATGAAAAAAATATAATGTGGTCTTTTAAGAACTTGGGAGGTTTTATTAAATAAAGAAGTTGGAGGGGTTGATTCAAAATCCCTTTTTAACTAAACAATTTTAAAAACAAACTGACTATGAATAAAACTTTCATAAAATAAAATTATTTAACTACAAAAATTTCACTAAAAATAAAATTACTACATTTACAATAACTAATTATTATTATTATTAATCCTAAAATTCTAAACTATCATTTTCAATACTCTAAATTCTGGACTCTAAATTTTAAATTATGAATCCAAAATCCTACACCATAAATTTTTTACGCTTAATCCTAAATCATAACCCCTCAACCATAATCTCTAATTCCTCACCTCTAAATCTTCTAATATGATAGATACATATTAAATCATGAATTTGTCTATGGAAAAAAATTAATATGGTGTAATAGGATGTGAAAATAAAATTACATCAAATAATTTTAAAGTGTACAAAAATATAGGAACTATTTTTAACGATAGTAGTAGAGTAGATGGATTTAAATTTTAAAATCTTGAATTTAATAAAAAAATAAAATATGGCATTGTCTGTGATAAACATAAATTTAGTAAAATCAATTTATAAAAAATATTATACATATCGAATTTAATTAAAAAATAATTATTTATGCCTTTATCTTTTTATAGAGTTTATTTTCTATGTATTAATAGTGTAAAATATTTTATACATAGTCTAATCATATTCATTGTTTTAAAAGACCATTCACATAATCAAAATAAAATTAAGTTATTTTTGTTGATATGACGTTATATATCTGAATGTATGAATAAAATTGCTTTTACACTAATAGTAAATTAAAATTAAATTATTTTTATGTTGACAAAAAAAAAATAAATTGGTAAATATTTACTTTGCTTTATTTTATTAGGAAAAGAAAATATATAATTAATTTAATTATTCTTTTGACAAAATTATTAACTAAAGTAAATATCAAATTTAAAACCATTATTTATAAACAGTGTAGTTTATATATATTGATAAGTCACAAGAAGATGAACACACAAATTATAGTAACTACATATATTATGAGTAATACAAATAATAAAAATATAGTTCGTACAATTCAATTAATTAAGTAAATATACTCTAGCATTTAAATTTTTAATATATTTAAAAATAAAAAAATAAAACCTTTTTTGATTTTATAAAAAATATCAGGTGAACAAATTATTTTTGTAATAAAGTCTAATTAAGTTTCTTTTCTTCTTATGTTTTTTGTTTTTCTCTATTTTTTTCTTCAACTAATTTTTTTTATCAATTTTTAAGGTTGCGTTTGTCTATAGACATATGACACTGAAACAGGAACACAAAAATACAAAATCGTATTTGGCAGATGAGATATGGATAGAGACATTGTGTCTAAAGATACTGAATTAGTATATTTTGTGTCTATCCTGATAGGAGGATACAAAGACATTAACAAGAGATACAACTTATTTTTTATTTTTTATTATTTTTATTAATTTTTTATAATTATATTTTTTATTATTATATTTTTCTTTCCAAATTTTTTAAATAAAAAAATGAGAATAATTTAGACTTTTATAAATTCTCCTAGTTTATCACTAAATAAAATACAACAATACAAATTTTCATGTCTCTATCTTTTGTGTCTTGTTCTCAATATCTTATTTTATCCTATTTTCAAAACTAAACGCAGCTAACCTATTAGACCAATTTAATTAAACTTAATTACCGAAATACTTTTGTTATATAATATCACCGTTAGATTAATATAGTAATTGAAGACAAATGAACATATAGTAATTGAAGACAAATGAACTTTTATAGTTATCAAAATCGAACCGGTAATTGACCGGTGAAGCTATTGGGTCACTGGGTTAGTGCTTTAACCGATGGGTCAGTGATCGAACCGTTTGACCCGATAATAATTAAACAAATATATAAAACTATAATACAATGTTCATTGAAAAATAAAAATTAGTGTTTAATATTTCATATTATTTAAATTTAAATAAATTATATATAAACTTCATTAGCTCGTTGCTTTAATGTGATATGTATAATTTATATAAATTATTATCTTTTAATTTAAAAGGTCTAATCTAAAAAAAATTAAAAAAAAGTTACATATAGATAAAATTAAAAGTGAAAATAATTTGTTGATAAAAAAATAAGAAACAATCAAAATTTTAAAAAAGAATTAAACATATATAAGTTGAATTACATGAGTAAACATGTGAGGCTCAAATTATTCTAATAAAATATGAACTAATGTAAGGTTGTAAGTTTGGAGTATTACTCATGTGAACTTGTTTATTATATATTCTATTATTAGCATACAACAGAGTAAGAGATTGTCTGGCTTAGTGGTAAAAGAACTGTACTGTGATTCATCATCATACTGTGGAGGCGCGCGGGTTAACGGCCCGAACTGCACTGTTGAACCGTTTGATTTTCAACGAATTTGACTACCGTTGACTGGGTTAATTACTGAAGCGGTCTAATAGTAAAACCGAACTAGACAGACCATCGGTTCATCAGTTTTTTAGTCGAATCGGCCGGTCCAGTCCGATTTTTAAAATTATTACAAATTTTAGGTGAAAACATAAATTTACAAACTAACTTGTACGATTGAATTACAACCACATATTTAGAATCATTTTAAAGAGTCATTTAAGGATCACTTTATACTTTTCTCACCATAGCCAAATCCATGTTGTTTGAAACTTACTATTTTTTTTAGGTGATTGTTATGGTGCTTAAGTGTGTGTTTGGATTATTAACAAAAGTAAAAATTAAAAACAAAAGACATTAACAAACAAGAAAAATAAACACCTAGATATTAACAAAAATAACCAAACAACCAAAAAGTAAGATATTTACACTATCAACATATTTACAACAACCAAAAGATAGCACTCAATTACGTCCCCGGCAATGGCGCCAAAAACCTGACATTATGAGAATTATCATTGATTCGGAATTTCTCAAAATAAGAATCTATTCGTTGCAAGTATAGCTAAATCAACAACTAACTCTCAACATCAAAGTTTAGTTTTTTTCCAATTCAAAACAAATAAACCGAGAGTCTTTCAACCTCGGGTCGTTCTTCCTTGGATGCAATTGGAAGTGCTACGCTTTCGGTTGTGAAGGAAAAAAGGGGTTTTGAATCAAAGAATGAAATATTAAAAGAACTAAGAAATAAAAGAACTAAGGAATGATCAAAATTGGAAATTAATGCAATAAAAAGGCAAACAAAGTCAAAACTAGTGAAAATGCTATAAATGCAATAAAGAGCCTTGACTTGAGAATAAGAGGGCCCAAGGAATCCTATCATTGCCATAACCACAACTATGATAACTATAATGAGTCAATCTCACTTAGTCTACCCCTAACATCGAGGAGTAAGTCAAGCAAGCATAATTGACCTTAATCCATAAGTCCTAGCTAACTTATCAAACTAGTTGATAAAAAGCTAGCGTCAATGGAAACAAGAGTCAACTAACTACCCAAGAATTACCACAAATGTCGAACATTATGACTCTAGTATCCTAGGAACTCAATCCCAAGCCAAGGTGTGAAAATCTACTCAAAACTCATAATTGGTATTTTCACAAACACCTTGTGTGCATAAAAGTAAAACATGGAAAATTGCAAGAAAAAATAGAAAACTATAACCAACAATCAACAATATCAACAAGAGACAAGCAATCAAGCATAAAGAAAGCTTAAGATATGAAATTCATTAATCAAAACTTCAAAAAACTCAAAATTGCAAATATGAATAAAGTAACTTGAACCATAGGAAAATAAAAGTAAAGACAATGTAATTAAAGAAGAAATTGAGAGTACTAACAATTAAAGAAGCAAAATCCAAAAGAAAAACTTGCTATAAAATGCTACAATGGAGATGGAAATGAAACCCTAAGAGAGAAATTCTACACTACTCCTACTCCTACTCCTATGGAAGCTTCCTAATTCTAATTCTACCTAATGAAAACCTAATGCTAACTAATGTGTTGATATCTCCTTCATATAGCACTTCAATTCAGCCTTAAGCCTTCAAAAATTGGGCCAAAAGCCCTCAGAAATCGCGCAGCACGTGTTTCATTAATGAAACCATGTGCAGGGTCCTGTGCGTATGCACAGATGTCTGCGTACGCACACTTTGCTGAAAGTCCACCTGTGCATACGCACAAAGGGTTGTACGCATGGACACATACAAATTCTTTCTTGTGCGTACGCACGCGTACTTGTGCGCACGCACACTTGTCTGTGTGTGCTTTTCCTTGTTTCTTCATGTGTTCTCCCTTGTACATGCTTTCTTCCACTTTTGCCTAGCCAATCTTGGCAAAATGACCTGAAATCACTCATAAAACATATCACGGCATCGAATGACATGAAAGTGGAATTAAAAATCACTAATTTAGGCACAAAACGCACGTTTTCACATTTAGGTCCAAATTGGGGAGATAATACAAAAGTATGCTATTTTGGTGTTTAAGTGTGAGTTTATGTGATGAAATCCATTCAAATCAAACTAAAATATATCGGAAAATATAGACTCATCACCTTGCCCTATAGCTAGATAGCCATGGATGACGTGCCTATCCAAAATCATCTCAACCATATGGCGCGTAATTGTATCTATATGGCGGGGGTGAGTACCCCTCTGGCTAAGGAGCTAAGGAAGACCCCTATCCACGCCACCCAGGCATTCCTTGACTCTGCTCGAGCTGAGGCAGAGAGAGTGAGTGGCTTGAGGTCGGAGTTGGAGAAGGAAAATGCCAAGCTGAAATCCGATCTAGAGAATGCTCGTGCCCAAGTAGTGAAAGCCGAGGCCACAGTGTCAATGGCAAAGGAGATAAAGGAAAAGGCTGAGGAAAGCTACTTCCGGACCTATGGAGAGTTAATTGATGTTCGGGAGGAGCTGAAGAATGCCCAGGATGATTGATGCATGAGCATCTTTTCTCTATTTTCTGTTTATTTTAGACACAAATTTATTGAGTTTTAATTTAATTTTATTGTTTGAGACCTCTTTGGATGCTACTTTGAGTTGCTTTACTGTTTTAAGTATTTCAGGTGAAGTTCGGATCGGTTTGGCAGAGTTTGTGCACAAGAAAATAGAAGAGTTTGGATGTTGCCAAGCTGGCGCTAAACGCGGACTTGGGCGTTTAGTGCCAGCAACTCTGAAATGTAAGGGAGCTCTCTGCCCATTAGGGTACTAAACACCAAGCCTGGTGTTTAGTGCCAACCAGTCAAAATTGAAAGAGGAGTTTCTGCCCCCCAGGGCATTAAACACCGAATCTGACGTTTAGCGCCAGCAATGCGGATCCACTATTCACCAAAGGAGCATTTTTTTAGTTGGATTTAGTTTTTAATTATTTTATTCTATTTTATTTTAGTTATTTTTATTTAGAAACAAAATCTCTTAGCTTTAGAATTTATTTTTTTTTAATTTTAATTTCAAATCAAACTAGGTTAGATATAAAAGGAAAAAGAGGTAGTCCTTCGGGAGGATCTTCTCTCTTAAGCACTTTCACATTTTCTGAACCCTAATTTTCTCTCTGAGTTATGAGCCATTAAATCTCCTTGGTTAAGGTTATGAGCTCTGTTTATTTCTATGGATTAACACTATTATCATTCTATTTTAATTAATATATTGATTCAATTTCAAGTATTACTTTCGTTCTTCATCTTATGAATCTGGGTATATCGAAAGAACAACCCTTATTCTATATGCATTCTTGTTGATTCTTGGAAAAGTTATCTCACTTGAATACTAGCTTAAAAGTAAATTCCTCATAAACTGCTAATTACTTGGACTTAACGTGATACGTGACATATAATCATTTTATATTTGGGTAATTAGAATTTTTGTGGCCAATAAACTAAAATTGAACCTAACCCTCTAATCTATATTAAGTGACCAAGGAATTGGCGGTTGATTAGGTTAGAGGAGACTAAATCACTAAGGGATTAGGGTTTAGTCAATTACAGTTTACCATGAAATGAATCTTGCGTGATTAAAATAGTTAGTAAGAAAACTTAATCCGGAAGAATAAATAACCCTGAAACCTTAACTGTTTTCTCACATATATTTCACACTGATTCTACTACTCGCTTGTCTCACTCTCTGCGTTAGTATTTTAATGCTTTCGAACCTCAAAACACCATTTTTTGCCTACCTAACTAAGTGGTTCATTCGACCATTGTTGCTTACTCCATCAATTCTCGTGGGATCGACCCTCACTCATCTGAGGTATTACTTGGTACGACCTGGTGCACTTGTCGGTTAGTTTGTGGACTTTAAATTTTGCATCAATGATCATGCCAACCTCCAGGAGCATGTGGTCGGGGGAATGAACGAGATGTTTGAGAACTTGAAAGCTCAAGTTCAAGTTCTTGCCCCCGACCTAGATGTTTCCCTGTTCAGCATGGATGACGTTGTCGTTGATGGGAAGATCGTACCAGCTCCTGATGAGGATGAGGGGCCTCCTCTCAACCTGAAGACTTCTACTCCTCAGGCCAGCCAAACTTCTGAGGTCCAGCCTGAGGTCGTTGGTGCACGAATTGTAAATCACACTTTTCACAACTCGTACCACTAACCAGCAAGTGCACTGGATCGTCCAAGTAATACCTTACGTGAGTAAGGGTCGATCCCACGGAGATTGTCGGCTTGAAGCAAGCTATGGTTATTTTGTAATTCTTAGTCAGGAAATTAATAATAAAAATGGTTGGGTTTATGAGAAGTAATTAACATAAAATAAATAATACTTGTTATGCAGTAATGGAGAACAGATTAAGATTTTGGAGATGCTCTGTCTTCTGAATCTCTGCTTTCCTACTGTCTTCTTCTTCACGCATGCAGGTCTCCTTCCATGGCAAGCTATATGTTGGTGGATCACCGTTGTCAATGGCTACCATCCATCCTGTTAGTGAAAATGGTCCAAATGCACTGTCACCGCACGGCTAATCATCTCTCACTCATATTGGAATAGAATCCGTTGATTCTTTTGCGTCTGTCACTACGCCCAACACTCGCGAGTTTGAAGCTCGTCACAGTCATCCCTTCCCAGATCCTACTCAGAATACCACAGACAAGGTTTAGACTTTCTGGATCTCAGGAATGGCCGCCAATAATTCTAGCATATACCACGAAGACTCTGATCATGAACCAGGAGGCTAAGAGATACACACTCAAGCTAGTGCAGATAGAACGGCAGTGGTTTTCAGGCTCACGTTCATAGGTGAGAATGATGATGAGTGTCACGGATCATCACATTCTTCAGGGTGAAGTGCGAGTGAATATCTTAGAATAGAAACAAGCGTGATTGAATGAAAAATAGTAGTAATTGCATTAATTCATCGAAACACAGCAGAGCTCCTCACCCCCAACCATGGGGTTTAGAGACTCATGCCATCAGAAATACAATGTGAAGTGTAAAAATGTCATGAGGTACATAGTAAGTCTCTAAAAGTTGTTTTTATACTAAACTAGTAGCTAGGGTTACAGAAAATAAGTAACTAAGTGCAGATAGTGCAGAAATCCACTTCCGGGGCCCACTTGGTGTGTGCTTGGGCTGAGCATTGAGCTTTACACGTGTAGAGGCTTCTCTTGCAGTTAAACGCCAGGTCGCAGCCTGTTTGTGGCGTTTAACTCTGGTTTGTAACCTATTTCTGGCGTTTAACTTCAGAATAGGGCAGGAAGTTGGCGTTTAAATGCCAGTTTGCATCGTCAAAACTCGGGCAAAGTTTGAACTATTATATATTTCTGAAAAGCCCTGGATGTCTATTTTCCAACGCAATTGAGTTTGAGCCAATTGGGTTTCTGTAGCTCCAGAAAATCTATTTCGAGTGCAGGGAGGTCAGAATCCACCAGCATCTGCAGTTCTTTTTCAGCTATTGAATCAGATTTTTGCTCAGGTCCCTCAATTTCAGCAAGAAAATACCTGAAATCACAGAAAAACACACTAACACATAGTAAAGTCCAGAAATGTGATTTTTTCATAAAAACTAATAAAAACATAGTAAAAACTAACTAAATTATACTAAAAACTACCTAAAAACAATGCCAAAAAGCGTATAAATTATCCGCTCATCACAACACCAAACTTAAATTGTTGCTTGTACCCAAGAAACTGAAAATCAAATAGGATAAAAAGAAGAGAATATACTATAAATTTCAAAATATCAATGAAACTTAGCTCCAATTAGATGAGCGGGACTAGTAGCTTTTTGCCTCTGAACAGTTTTGGCATCTCACTTTATCCTTTGAAGTTCATAATGATTGGCATCTATAGGAACTCAGAATTCAAATAGTGTTATTGATTCTCCTATTTCAGTATGTTGATTCTTGAATACAACTACTTTATGAGTCTTGGTCGTGGTCCTAAGTACTTTGTTTTCCAGTATTACCACCGGATACATAAATGCCACAGACACATAACTGGGTGAACCTTTTCAGATTGTGACTCAGCTTTGCTAGAGTCCTCAATTAGAGGTGTCCAGGGTTCTTAAGCACACTCTTTTTTTGCTTTGGACCTTGACTTTAACCGCTCAGTCTCAAGCTGTTCACTTGACACCTTCACGCCATAAGCACATGGTTAGGGACAGCTTGGTTTAGCCGCTTAGGCCAGGATTTTGTTCCTTTGGACCCTCCTATCCATTAATGCTCAAAGCCTTGGATCCATTTTTTGCCCTTGCCTTTTGGTTTAAAGGGTTACTGGCTTTTTGCTCTTGGCTTTTGGTTTAAAGAGCTCTTGGCTTTTTCTGCTTGCTTTTTCTTTGGTTTGTAACCTGTTTCTGGCGTTTAAGGCCAGCTTGATGCTTCTTTCTGGCGTTAAACGCCAGTCTGATACTTCTTACTAGCGTTTAAACACCAGTAAGCTCTTCCTCCAGGGTGAGCTATTTTAATGCTGTTTTTGATTCTGCTTTGATTTTTGTGACTCCACATGATCATCATCCTAAAGAAAACATAAAATAAAAATGGAAAACAAAATATTAACATAGATAAGTAAAAATTGGGTTGCATCGCAATAAGCGCTTCTTTATTGTCTTTAGCTGGACCTTACTGAGCTTTTAATCTAGTCTCAGCTTTGAGTATTCTTGCTCAACATTGCTTTCAAGATAATGCTTGACTCTCTGTCCATTAACAATGAACTTCTTATTAGAATCAATGTCTTGAAGCTCCACATAGCCATACGGTGACACACTTGTGATCACATATGGTCCTCTCCACCGGGATTTCAGTTTCCCGGGGAATAATCTGAGCCTAGAGTTAAACAACAGAACCTTTTGTCCTGGTTCAAAGACTCTAGATGATAGTTTCTTATCATGCCACCTTTTTGCTTTCTCCTTGTAAATTTTTGCATTTTCGAAAGCATTGAGTCTAAATTCCTCTAGCTCATTTAACTGGAGTAATCTCTTCTCTCCAGCTAACTTAGCATCCAGATTTAGGAATCTGGTTGCCCAGTAGGCCTTATGCTTCAGTTCCATGGGCAGATGACAGGTCTTGCCATACACAAGCTGGTATGGAGAGGTTCCTATAGGAGTCTTGAATGCTGTTCTGTATGCCCACAGAGCATCATCCAAGCTTTTTGCCCAATCCCTTATACGAGTAATTACAGTCCATTCCAGGATTCTTTTTAGTTCTCTATTAGAGACTTCAGCTTGCCCATTTATCTGTGGATGATATGGAGTTGTTACTTTGTGGCTAATTCCATATCGGACCATAGCAGAGTAAAGCTGTTTATTACAGAAGTGAGTGCTCCCATCATTGATTAGTGCTCTAGGGGCACCAAACCCGCTGAAGATATGTTTCTGGAGGAACTTCAGCACTGTCTTAGTATCATTAGTGGGTGTTGTAATGGCCTCTACCCATTTGGATACATAGTCGACTGCCACCAGAATATAAGTGTTTGAGTATGATGGTGGGAAAGGCCCTATGAAGTCAATACCCCATACGTCAAATAACTCAATCTCTAAGATCTCTTGCTGAGGCATGGCGTAACCATGAGGCAAATTACCAGCTCTCTGTAAGCTGTCACAGTTACGCACAAACTCTCGGGAGTCTTTATAGAGATTAGGCCAGTAGAAGCCACATTGGAGGACTTTTGTGGCTGTTCGCTCACCTCCGAAATGTCCTCCATATTGTGATCCATGATAATTGATAAACCACTATTTTATGGTTTATATTGTGTTTAATTGTGTGGTTTTATCATGATCTTTGCCCACTTATTCATTAAATAAGCATGTATTTATATTTCCTTCCTAAAGTTATTGCATGATTGAAAACTTGCTTCCTAGAGACTTTTAATTATGTATTTTATTTCTCCTTTATTCCATTCGATGCCGTGATCTGTGTGTTAAGTGTTTCAGGCTTTATAGGGCATGAATGAGTTGGAGATTCGGAAGGAAGCTTGCAAAAATGGAAGGAACACAAGAAATTGAGGAGATGACCAGCGAGAAGCGACGCGGCTGCATGGACGACGCGACCGAGCAGAGAAGAGCAAAACGCAGTGATGCGGCCACATGGATGACATGACCGCGCGGCATAGAATAGAACGAGTGACGCGGCCGCATGGATGACGCGACCGCGTGGCAAAGCAGAACGCCGAATGACGCGTCCACATGAGCGACGCGATCGCGTGACATGCACGATCTGCATAATCTGCAGAATCGCTGGGGGCGATTTCGGGCCCCATTTTGATCCAGTTTTCGGCCCAGAAAAGCATACTAGAGCCAGAGAACATGCAGAAACCAGAGAGAAGATTCATTCCGCATAGTTTTAGTTTTTAGATCTAGTTCTACTCCTACTCTAGGTTTTCTCTCTACACATTCATAGTTTTTAGGATTAGTTATTTTTCGTTTTCTTTGCATTGGGATATTGAGAAGAGTTATTGCCTCATCAAGACTTCGACATTCTAGTTCGTTCTCTTCACTTGTCTTTTACTCTTCCATGTTCCTTAATTTACTATCCCTTAAAAAAGTCGGCAGCTCATTTTGTGTTAGTAGATAAAAGCATTATCACAGTGGCTGGAGTTGCTGAAGATGTATTAGTGGGCATTAAAGGGCTCACATTTCCCATTGATTTTTATATCCTGGAGATGCCCTAGAATGCCTCAAATAAGCCATCATCAATCCTACTCGGAAGACCATTCCTGAAGACCTCAAAATTCAAATTAGATGTTTTTTCAGGAACATACTCTTTTGAAATAGATGGCCGAATAGTGATCTTCAATCTGAATGGAGTTATGAAGCATCCTCCGGAGGATCATTCCATCCTCCAGTGTGACATTATAGATAAAACCGTAGCTGAAGTTCATCAGGAGGAATTTGAAGAGAAGCACACAGGACAAGGTCTAAGTGTGGGGACATTCTCAGAGGACAATGACAGTGCTTTGCCATTGTTACCAGCTCCAGACAACCCAGAGCTAGAACATGATCAGAAGTTAGAATTAAAACCCCTTCCTCCACACTTCAAATATGCTTACCTTGAAGATGGGCAGAAGTTTCCAGTTATCATTGCAAGGGAACTCACTTCTCAATAGGAAGAGCAGCTACTTGGTATGCTGAGGAGGCACAAGAAGGCAATTGGGTGGAGTTTGGCAGACATAGTAGACATCAACCCTCAAGTATGTGAGCATAGAATATTTTTAGAAGAGGGAGCAAGACCTGTCCGTCAACCCCAGAGAAGACTGAACCCCACTATCCTAGAGGTTGTCAAAAAGGAAGTGACCAGACTACTAGAGGCAGATATCATCTATCCCATCTCAGACAGTGAATGGGTAAGTCCAGTACAAGTGGTGCCAAAGAAGTCTGGAGTCACTGCAGTGAAGAATGAGCATGGAGAGCTCCTGACAACCAGAGTTCAGAACGCCTGGAAAGTCTGTATTGACTACAGACGCCTCAACCAAGCAACCCGTAAGGATCACTATCCTCTTCCATTTATTGATCAAATGCTGGATCGCCTGTCAGGTAAATCGTATTATTATTTTTTAGATGGTTACACAGGTTATTTCCAGATTCATATAGCCCCTGAGGATCAAGAAAAGACCACTTTTACATGTCTTTTTGGGACTTATGCTTACAAGAGAATGCCCTTTGGCTTGTGCAATGCACCAACTACTTTCCAAAGGTGCATGATGAGTCTTTTCTCTGATCTTATTGAGGATTGTATGGAGGTTTTTATGGATGATTTTAGTGTATACGGCAATTCCTTTAGCCTTTGCTTAGATGGATTATCTAGAGTATTAGACAGATGTGTCAGTACAAACCTTGTATTAAATTTTGAAAAATGTCACTTTATGGTTAAACAAGGGATTGTACTAGGACATGTTGTGTCTAATACTGGCATTTCTGTAGATCCAGCAAAGGTGGATGTTATTTCTACTTTACCTTACCCCTCTTCTGTGAGGGAGGTCCGTTCTTTCCTTGGCCATGCAGGTTTCTACAGGAGATTCATTAAGGACTTCAGTAAGGTAGCACTTCCCTTATCAAGATTACTGCAGAAAGACATTGAGTTCGAGTTCAGTGACAATTGCAAACAAGCGTTTGATAAGTTGAAGACCGCACTGACTCAAGCCCCAATTGTAAGAGGACCCGACTAGAGCCAACCATTTGAAATTATGTGTGATGCTTCCAACCATGCAGTAGGAGCAGCACTGGCTCAGTGTGAAGGTAAGGACCCCTTTGTTATTGCGTATGCATCTAAAACTTTAGATGCCGCTCAGTCTAATTATACTACTACTGAGATGGAACTTCTTGCTATTGTTTTTGCTCTGGATAAATTCCGAGCCTATTTACTTGGTACAAAGGTAGTAGTGTATTCAGACCACGCAGCTCTAAAGTATCTATTATCTAAAAAAGAGTCCAAACCAAGGCTTATACGTTGGATACTGCTATTACAAGAATTTGATTTAGAAATTAAGGACAGGAGTGGTAACCAAAATTTAGTGGCAGACCACTTGAGTCGCCTTGAGCACATTACAGATGGCTCCACTCCTATAGCTGATGATTTCCCATTTGATAACTTGCAAGCAGTATCTGAGATAGTCCCTTGGTATGCAGCTGTAGCTAATTATCTAGTTAGCCGCACCTTTTCTCCATACTTTTCTAAGCATCAAAGAGACAAGCTGAAAAGCGAGTCTAAATATTATATATGGGATGACCCATATTTATGGAGATGTGGCACTGACTAGGTAATTAGACGGTGTGTGCCTCAATCAGAATTCCAGTCCATCTTAGAGGCCTGTCACTCATCTGAGAGTGGAGGACATTTTGGCCCTCAAAGAACTGCTAGAAAAATCTTAGACTGTGGATTCTGGTGGCCTACTCTTTTTAAGGACGCTGCTGAATTTTGTAGATCTTGTTTCCCATGCCAGAAATTTGGTAATATATCCAGGAGGGATGAGATGCCTTAACAGATTATGCTTTTCTGTGAAATTTTTGATGTTTGGGGCATTGACTTCATGGGTCCATTTCCAAATTCCAATGGTTATTTTTATATATTGTTAGCTGTGGATTACGTTTCCAAATGGGTGGAAGCAATTCCTACCCGCGCTGATGATGCTAACACTGTTGTTTCTTTTGTGAGAAACCATATTATTTGTCGCTTTGGATCACCACGAGCAATCGTGAGTGATCAAGGCACCCATTTTTGTAACAGGAGACTAACAGGATTGATGAAGAAACATGGGATAATCCATAAAGTTGCAACAGCTTACCATCCTCAGACTAATGGGCAAGCTGAGGTGTCAAATAGAGAGATAAAGCGTATCTTGCAGAAGATAGTCAAACCTCATAAAAGAAACTAGAGCACCAGGCTACAAGATGCACTCTGGGTATATAGAACAGCATACAAAACACCCATTGGGATGAGTCCTTTCCGCTTAGTTTATGGAAAACTTGTCATCTCCCTGTTGAAGTAGAGCACAAAGCCTTTTGGGTAGTAAAGGAATGCAACATGGGGATTGGGGGAGCCGGAGCTGAAAGAAAGTTGCAACTGCAAGAACTGGAAAGCCTTCGCCTAGAAGCTTATGAGAACTCAAGACTATACAAGGAGAAGATGAAGGCTGTACATGATCAGCACATCAAGAGGAAAGAGTTCCAACCTTCCAACCTAGTCCTCCTTTACAAATCTCGACTGAGGCTCATGCCAGGCAAGTTGAGATCTAGATGGGAAGGTCCATACAGAGTAGAGAAGGCCGAACCATACGGAGTTTATCACCTTAGCCATCCTTCAAGCTCTGAACTTATCAAAGTTAATGGACATCGTTTAAAGCTATACCATGGCGAGAAGCGGAAGAAAGACAAGGAGCTCGAGATCTTCCGCTTGGAAGATCCCCACATAGCCGAAGACTGAGCTAGTGGAGCGTCCAACTTACGGACGTTAAAGCAAAGTGCTAGGTGGGAGACAACCCACCATGGTATGATCGTTCTTTTCTTTATTTTTTAGTTTTCTTATTCAATAACTCTTCTCTTCATTAGTACATTTCGTGCATCTGCATTTACATACTCTTATTTTTATTTAAAAAAAATGTTACGTGACGTGACCGCATCATTGACGTGTCCGCGTCGTAGGTGTTGGGAGAGACAATTAAAAATGAACAGAGAGTCACGCGAGAGCGTGGCTGGAGGTGTGCCAATGGCACAATTCGGCCCACGCGATTGTGTCGCTGATGCGACCGCGTGCCCCACGCGGTCGCGTGACCAAGGATTTCGACGTAATAATGGTGCACAGCTGAAAGTTGTGCTAGAGTAGTGCTGGACTCGCGCTGGACGTGCAGTCTACTCACGTGACCGCGTGCCCCACGCGGCCGCGTCACAACCCAATAATTGCCCACTCACGCGATTGCATGCCCCATGCGATCGTGTCACCTAAAATTTGGCATTTAATGGTTTTGAACAGAGAGTTGTGCGAGTGCGAGGCTACCCTCACGCCAATGGCATAAAACGGGTCACACGATCGCGTGACTGACGCGACCGCGTCATTCACTTTAAGCGCAAGTCGCGCGACCGCGTGCCCCACGCGATCGTGTCGCTTGCGTCGCACAGCCTCCCTAATTCTGCCAACTATCTTATCTTTTTCTCCACAAATCCTATTTTCTCTTTTTCTCCTTATTTCTTCTACCTTTCTTCCTCCCTACCTTCTTCCTTCTTTCTCACTTTTTACTTTCTCTCATCCCCATTAACAAGGTTTTTCTTTTCTTCTTCCCTCCTCACTTTTCTATTATTCTTCTTATTTTTATATGTTATCTTCTTTTCTTTTCTTTTTACCTTCATTGTTCTTATTTTCTTTTTCTTTCCTTTTCCTTCTTACTTGGTGTTATAAATTTAATTGAGTCATTATTTATAATTATATGCTTGTGGATTGTTGTAAATTTGTTTGACAATTATATATTACTTTTTAAGAGATTACTTGCATGTTCAAATTATTATTTTCAAGAGCTTATTCTACATGCATGCTATGTGTTTGTGAAAAAACCCATAAGGTATTATGAACTTCTCTACATTTTTCTACTATAATATTCAATGCTTGCCTTTCACAAAATCCCTTTACTACCTTATTAATTGAATTTAATTGTCAATACAAACGTGATAGTTAGTTACGAGTGATAGCATATTTAAATTGGACATTGAATGCTTGATCTACGCTACTCATGCCTTTGCCTGCATGCCAATAAACCCCATGCATTTACTTGTCCCTATATGCCCTTGCTATGTTTCCATTGATGACTTTTTCCATGTCGTCCGGACCATGTGTTAACGTCGCTCTTCTTTATTGTGCATTGCTTATCACTTACACCACCCTCTTCCTTGCTCTATTCCTTTCAATTTATTTTACTTTCTCTTTCCTTTTTCAAGATGGCCACCAGGAAAGGAAAGGAGAAAGCTACTCCCAAACAACCAGCAAGAAGAGGTACAAAAAGAGCATTAGTGGCAGAACCCTCTTCAACTGCAGTAAAGCCCTCAACAAAGAGATTTAAGAGGATTATAAAGGTTGACGAAAAAGAGAAAGCTTTCCCAGCAAAGGACACTGTGCGATTTCCCAATCGCTACTATGAGTAGATGTTCCCCATCCTGGCAGAAAGGAATTACAATAATGAATACCTTATTCTCCTCCCGTCCAATATTGCTACCTTCGTTGAGCCGCAAATTGCCCGAAGGCAATGGGGTTTCCTACAGAGACAGCCAAGGCAGGTCAATCTTTCTTGGGTAGTCGAGTTCTACTCCAATTTCCACCTACCCACTCTGCAGTCTGTCTATGTTCGTCAGAAGCAAGTCCCCATTACAGAAGAAGCCATTTAGAAAGCTCTAAGTCTTCCCACTATTCCAGAAGGATTGGACGCCTTTCAAGAAGCCGCACTCAAGCGCCAGATGTACCAATTTGACTGGGACGCTGTTCTCAGAGTTATCGCATTACCTGGCAGCCGTTGGATCTACGGATACCATCGTACCCGCCCTAAGGGAATATCGGCTTCAGCACTTACCTTGGAGGCTCGCGTATGGGCACAGATCATGTCCCATTACGTCTTCCCGAGCACTCACGAGTCCTCCTTCACTGCGGACATGGCCGTTCTACTATGGTGCATCCTTACAGACCAACCTCTGAATCTACCAAGACATATCCGGAATGTTATGGGACACATACAAATCGCTGGCAACCTACCTTTTCCAGCCCTAGTCTTAGATCTTGTCTCAGCAGCCGGAGTCTCCTATAGAGCTGGGGACATCAAAGCCATGCTTCCACGGGATGATCAGTATGTCCCCAACGGGAAGTACCTTAGACTTCCAACAGCCACTACTAGCTAGCCTACTGAACCAGTTGAAGATATTCCTTCTTCAACACTACAAGCACCCACAACAGCCCAACTACTCTAGCAGATACTTGAAAAGTTGAATCGGCATGAACAGAAAGCTAAGCTGAGAGAGCGCCGTAACAAGTGCCGATTCACATACCTCAATAAGCTGATCATGGGAAAATTCAAGGACTCAGACACCCCAGAATCCACTTCTTTTACCAGCACAGGGAGCCATGATGGTCCCGACTATGGAGATACTGCTACCAGCCCACCTCTGTTCTTGACAGATGGCACCGAGGATGGTGCAAAGCCTTAAGTGTGGGGAGGTCGGTCAGTACCTGACTTCCGGAGGTAATTTCTCTTCCCTATACACCAATAAATTAGGATATTTAGTTAGTTTTTCTTTTGTAGAATAGGATAAATTGTATAGTAATAGATTAGTTGTATGCATGTTCTGCTTGATTGAAAAGACAATAAGTTTCTTCTAAAACTCTATCTTTGGAACAAAATTTCACTAATTTTAATTAAAACTTTTATGTTAAATTTGCTTGAAGTTGTATTTGGAACATGATTTTTGAGCTAAAGAACACACAACCTGTGAGATTTAAGCCTTTATGAATGGTTACATTATTTAACTATAATTATTTTATTCTTGTGTGTTTACTTCTCTATGATTGTAATCTATATT
>NC_029789.2:45657745-45674851 GCF_000816755.2 Arachis ipaensis | reverse complement strand
TGTTGAAACATGAGTATGGAATGTAAAAGGGAATTTCTGGGTAGCTAGGTATGAATTTTAGAAGTTATATAGAATATATATATAGGTTATGTTAAAGCTTGGGTTAATTAAAGATTCAATTTATAAGCTTACTTAGCCATATATGTATCCTTACCCTTACCTTGGCCCCATTACAACCTTGAAAAGACCTCATGATGTTTGCATTGGTATATTAAATGTTATTGATTGGTTAGGAGAAGAACAAAAATTAGAAAGCATGATTAGAGAAGGATAGAGTGATTACCCTACATACTAGAGAGACTAGAGTGTACATACTTCATTAGTGAGGGTTCCATGCTTGAATTTCTATGTTCCCTGCTTTCATGAGCTATCTTCTTGCACTTTTATCTGTTCTTACTGTATAAGAATTGAGTTAGTGGAATTTGATTTGTAATTGTTTTGAAGAGCTTACTCACTTTTGATCAAGTGGACAAAAATCATATAGCTGCATTCATATATATGATTGGAACTTGTGGATAGAACAACATTCCAACTTGTTTGACTTTGTAAGGGATAACTAAACACAATAAATCTCAATTATCAATTAATCTTGAGAGTACTACAACAAGAATAGGGCTTCCATCTAATCAACTCCTAGTCAAGGCTTTTATTTATATTTATATACATTCTCCAATTTAATTTTCTGTCATTCAACTCAAACCTTTTTGAAAACCTTCTGATTAATAAAATAGCACACTTTCCTGCAACTCGTTGGGAGACGACCTGGGATTCATACTCCCAGTATTTTAATTTTAATTTCTGTGACACCCCTTTTTAAATTGATAAGCGGATTTCTGGTTGGTTGAGAACTATACTGGCAACGCATAATTTATAATCATTCTTAACTCGCCAATTTCCGCTCGCATCAATAATGCCATAGGATCTTCTGTGCTTCTTCTCTAGGCACACACCTACGAATTAATCTGTCTGCACATCTCTTAAAGAGATATGGTTCATCCCACAAGTAGTACTTTGCATTAGTAATCAATTTTTTTGTTTGTTGCCTGTTGTACTCCTTGGGTATGAATCTTGTAGCTTTATAGTTTACAATGTCTGCAAACCATGGTGTTTCCTGAATGGCAAATAATTGCTCATCCGGAGAGGTTTCAGAGATCTCAATAGAGGGAAAGGATGCCCCTTCTACTGGTTCTATCCGGGACAGATAATCAGCCACTTGGTTCTCTGTCCCTTTTTTGTCTCTTATTTCTATATCAAACTCTTGCAGAAGCAACACCCATCTTATGAGCCTGGGTTTTGAATCTTGCTTTGTGAGTAGATATTTAAGAGTAGCATGGTCAGTGTACACAATCACTTTTGATCCTACTAAGTATGATCTAAACTTGTCAATGGCATAAACCACTGCAAGCAATTCTTTTTTGTGGTTGTGTAATTTTTCTGGGCATCATTTAAAATACGGCTAGCATAATAAATGACATGCAGAAGCTTGTTATGCCTCTGTCCCAATACCGCACCAATGGCATGGTCACTGGCATCACACATTAGTTCGAATGGTAATGTCCAGTCTGGTGCAGAAATAACTGGTGCTGTGACCAGCTTAGCTTTCAGGGTTTCAAACGCCTGCAGACACTCTGTGTCAAACACAAATGGCGTGTCAGCAGCTAGCAGATTGCTCAGAAGTTTTGCAATTTTTGAAAAATCCTTTATAAACCTCCTATAGAATCCTGCATGCCCCAGAAAGCTTCTGATTGCCTTAACATTGGCAGGTGGTGGTAATTTTTCAATTACTTCAACTTTAGCTTGATCCACCTCTATTCCCTTGTTTAAATTTTATGCCCAAGGACAATTCCTTCAGTCACCATAAAGTGACATTTTTCCCAGTTTAAAACTAGGTTGGTCTCTTGGCATCTTTTCAGAACAAGTGCTAAATGGTCAAGGCAGGAGCTGAATGAGTCTCTAAATACTAAAAAGTCATCCATGAAGACTTCCAGAAATTTCTCTACCATATCAGAGAAGATAGAGAGCATGCACCTCTGAAAGGTTGTAGGTGCATTGCACAGACCAAAAGGCATCCTTCTGTAGGCAAACACTCCAGAAGGACATGTGAATGCTGTTTTCTCTTGGTCCTGAGGATCTACTGCAATTTGGTTGTTACCTGAATAGCCATCCAAAAAGCAGTAATATTCATGACCTGCTAGTCTCTCTAGCATCTGGTCTATGAATGGTAAAGGAAAGTGATCCTTCCTGGTGGTTGTATTGAGCCTTCTGTAATCAATACACATACGCCACCTTGTAACTGTTCTTGTAGGAACCAGTTCATTTTTTTCATTATGAACCACTGTCATGCCTCCCTTCTTGGGGACAACTTGGACAGGGCTCACCTAGGGGCTATCAGAAATAGGATAAATAATCCTAGCCTCCAGTAACTTGGTGACCTCTTTCTACACCACCTCCTTCATGGCTGGATTTAGCCGCCTTTGTGGTTGAACCACTGGCTTAGCATCATCCTCCAATAGGATCTTGTGCATGCATCTTGCTGGGCTGATGCCCTTAAGATCACTTATGGACCACCCAAGAGCTACCTTGTGTGTCCTTAGCACTTGAAGTAGTGCTTTCTCTTCCTATGGATTTAAAGCAGAGCTTATGATCACCGGAAAAGTGTCACCTTCTCCCAAAAATGCATATTTTAGGGATGGTGGTAGTGGTTTGAGCTAGGGTTTAGGAGGTTTCTCCTCTTCCTGAGGAGTTTTCAGAGGCTCTTTTATTTCCTCTGATTCCTCCAGATCAGGCTGAACATCTTTAAAAATGTCTTCTAGCTCTGATTCGAGACTCTCAGCCATGTTGATCTCCTCTATCAGGGAGTCAATAATATCAACACGCATGCAGTCTTTTGATGTGTCTGGATGCTTCATTGCCTCAACAGCATTCAGCCTGAACTCATCCTCATTGACTCTTAAGGTCACTTCCCCTTTTTGGACATCAATGAGGGTTCGTCCAGTTGCTAGAAAGGGTCTTTCTAGAATGAGAGTTGCACTCTTGTGCTCCTCCATTTCTAGCACTACAAAGTCAGTGGGAAAGGCAAATGGCCCAACCTTAATAATCTTGTCCTCAATTATGCCTGATGGATATTTAATGGAGCCATCAGCAAGTTGAAGACATATCCGGATTGGTTTGACCTCTTCAGTCAAGCCAAGCTTTTTGATAGTAGATGGAGGGATCAGATTGATACTTGCCCCAAGGTCACATAGAGCTGTCTTGGTACAAGTACCCTCTAATGTGCATGGTATCATAAAGCTTCTGGGATCCTTAAGCTTTTCTGGTAAGCTTGTTAAAATGACTGCACTGCATTCTTCAGTGAGAAAAATTTTTCTTTTTCTCTCCAATCCTTCTTATGACTTAGGATCTCTTTCATGAACTTAGCATAAGAGGGTATTTTCTTAAGTGCCTCTGCAAACAGAATCTTTATTTTAAGAGTCCTGAGATAGTCTGCAAAGCGGGCAAATTGTTTTTCCTGTTCCGCTTGGCGGAGTTTCTGAGGATAAGGCATTTTGACTTTATATTCTTCAACCTTAGTTGCTGCAGGTTTATTTCCTACAGAGGTAAGTTGAGAAGCCTTCTTGAGGGAGTTATTATCAGCACTTGCAGGTGTTTGATCCCTCATTGGCGTTTGAACGCCAGAACTGGACATGGATTGGGCGTTTAACGCCAGATTCCTACCCTTTTCTGGCGTTTAAACGCCAGAACTGGACATGGATTGGGCGTTTAACGCTAGTTTTTCACCCTTTTCTGGCGTTTGAACGCCAGACTTGTTCCTCTTTTGGCTCTTACTATCCTCAGAGGGATTTTGGATAGCAGGTTGCTTATCCTCTATCAGCTGTTCTTTTCTTGGCTTTCTGCTGCTGTGAGTTGAGGTATTTAACATTTTTTCACTTCTCAATTGAACTGCTTGGCACACCTCTATTATCTGTTTTGATAACTACTGTTTTGTCTGATTCAATTGTGATTCCATATCCTTGTTAGCATTTTTGGTTTCTTGTAGCATCTCCTTAAATTCTGCTAACTGCCTTGTTATAGAAGATAGTTGCTGATTGAGTTCAGCAACTTGTTCCTGAGGACTAGAGTCAGTTGATATTGCCTTAGCTTCTTCTTTTATGGAGGACTCATTACTTATGTACAGATGCTGATTTCTAGCAACTATGTCAATGAGCTCTTGAGCCTCTTCAATGGTCTTTGGCATGTGTATAGATCCACCAACTGAGTGGTCTAGAGACGTTTGAGCTTTTTCTGTAAGCCCATAGTAGAAGATGTCTAATTGTACCCACTCTGAAAATATTTCAGAGGGGCATTTCCTTAGCATCCCTCTGTACCTCTCCCAGGCATTATAAAGGGATTCATCATCCTCTTGTTTAAAGCCTTGGATATCCAGCCTTAGCTGTGTCATCCTTTTTGGAGGGAAATATTGATTCAGGAATTTGTTTGATAACTGTTTCCATGTTCTTATGCTCTGTGGGTTGGTTATTTAACCACCTCTTAGCTTGATCTTTTACAGCAAATGGAAACAGTAACAGCCTATATACATCCTGATCTACCTCTTTGTCACGCACTGTATTAGCAATTTGCAAGAACTGTGCCAGAAACTCAATAGGTTCTTCCTGTGGAAGACCGGAATACTGGCAATTTTGCTGCACCAGAGAAAATATATTTTTGAGTTTAATGAAGAAAGAGAAAAACTGTAAAAATGACACCAAACTTAAATTTTTAGATCAAAACAAAGGAAACAAATAGAAAAACTTTGAATATCACGATGAACGCTAAGAACAACTTTGGAAAATTTCTTTAAGAAAACAGAAACACAAAGGACACCAAACTTAAAAATTTTTATATTTTGAGCACTAATAACTCGAAAAAAAAATGAAAGAAAAATAAAATAATGCAATTGACACCAAACTTAAAATATGAAACTAAACTCAATTATTAGTTTATAAAAATTTTCGAAAAAAATTGAAAAAGAAAATAAGGATTCTGAAAAAAAAAGTTTCAACAAAAAAAAAACAATAATAGAAGACGCAATTTTAGTGACTCTAAACAAAAAAATATAAATTTTTCCTAATCTAAGTAACAAAATAAACCGTCAGTTGTCCAAACTTGAACAATCCCCGGCAACGGCACTAAAAACTTGGTGCACGAATTGTAAATCATACTTTTCACAACTCGTACCACTAACCAGCAAGTGCACTGGGTCGTCCAAGTAATACCTTACGTGAGTAAGGGTCGATCCCACGGAGATTGTCGGCTTGAAGCAAGCTATGGTTATTTTGTAATTCTTAGTCAGGAAATTAATAATAAAAATGGTTGGGTTTATGAGAAGTAATTAACATAAAATAAATAATACTTGTTATGCAGTAATGGAGAACAGATTGAGGTTTTGGAGATGCTCTGTCTTCTGAATCTCTGCTTTCCTACTATCTTCTTCTCCACGCACGCAGGTCTCCTTCCATGGCAAGCTATATGTTGGTGGATCACCGTTGTCAATGGCTACCATCCATTCTCTCAGTGAAAATGGTCTAAATGCACTGTCACCTCACGGCTAATCATCTGTCGGTTCTCACTCATGTTGGAATAGAATCCGTTGATTCTTTTGCGTCTGTCACTACGCCCAACACTCGCGAGTTTGAAGCTCGTCACAGTCATCCCTTCCCAGATCCTACTCAGAATACCACAGACAAGGTTTAGACTTTTCGGATCTCAGGAATGGCCGCCAATAATTCTAGCCTATACCACGAAGACTCTGATCATGAACCAGGAGGCTAAGAGATACACACTCAAGCTAGTGCAGATAGAACGGCGGTGGTTGTAAGGCACGTGTTCATAGGTGAGAATGATGATGAGTGTCACGGATCATCACATTCATCAGGGTGAAGTGCGAGGGAATATCTTAGAATAGAAACAAGCGTGATTGAATGAAAAATAGTAGTAATTGCATTAATTCATCGAAACACAGCAGAGCTCCTCACCCCCAACCATGGGGTTTAGAGACTCATGCCGTCAGAAATACAATGTGAAGTGTAAAAATGTCATGAGGTACATAGTAAGTCTCTAAAAGTTGTTTTTATACTAAACTAGTAGCTAAGGTTACAGAAAATAAGTAACTAAGTGCAGATAGTGCAGAAATCCACTTTCGGGGCCCACTTGGTGTGTGCTTGGGCTGAGCATTGAGCTTTACACATGTAGAGGCTTCTCTTGGAGTTAAACGCCAGGTCGCAGCCTGTTTGTGGCATTTAACTCTGGTTTGTAACCTGTTTCTGGCGTTTAACTTCAAAATAGGGCAGGAAGTTGGCATTTAAACGCCAGTTTGCATCATCAAAACTCGGGTAAAATATGGACTATTATATATTACGGGAAAGCCCTGGATGTCTACTTTCCAACGCAATTAAGAGCGTGCCAATTGGGTTTTTGTAGCTCCAGAAAATCCATTTCGAGTGCAGAGAGGTCAGAATCCACCAGCATCTGCAGTCCTTTTTCAGCCTCTGAATCAGATTTTTGCTCAGGTCCCTCAATTTCAGCCAGAAAATACCTGAAATCACAGAAAAATACACTAACTCATAGTAAAATCCAGAAATGTGATTTTTGCATAAAAACTAATAAAAACATAGTAAAAACTAACTAAATTATACTAAAAACTACCTAAAAACAATGCCAAAAAGCGTATAAATTATCCACTCATCAGTCATCGTCATGGAGGCCTCTCGTTCACCTTCCACTGCTATCCCGGCAGTGCCGATTTCCGTGCTCCCTCCGACTTCCCCTGTTAGAGGAAAGGATGCTGCCACATGCGAAGATCTCTGTTGAGTTTGGAAAACTTGAAATATGATGATGATCAAACATTGTTAAAAATAATTAATTACAAAATTATTAAATTGAATTTTAATTCAAAATTAGCTGATTAATAATTTTGTTAATTTGCAGATTTTTGTTGGGCCGAAAAATCACATCAAGCCCAATGTAATATTCAGCCTTGTACAAAATTCTATTTGATGAATGGCTGAATTATTACTACGTTAGTTGTGCCAGGAAACTCTTGAACAAGCCCAATTAAATCTTTGTTGCAAGACCAATGAAGAGCGAAAGATTGATGGTTTAGAAGTTATAGTAAACTCTCGTTGCAAGTATAGTTACTAAACCAAGCAATCAACCTTTCTTACAAACGTTTGGTTGTCACAAGTAACAAACCCCTTTTAAATTTGATAACCGAGTATTTAAACCTCGGGTCGTCTTCTCAAGGAACTGCAGGGAAGTATGTTCTTATTATTGGTTATGAAGATTGTAAATTGGGGTTTTGAAGGTAGGGAGCAAGTAATTTAAATTGCAATTAAAATAAGTAAAAGACTGTAAAATAAATAAATGATTGTAAAACACACTTTTGGCAAGGTATGAGAAATTGGAAGTCCTATCCTAGTTATCTTTATCAATGATGATGAAAATTGAATCTTAATTCCACTTAGTTAACCTTTTCTAGGGCAAGGGAAGGTCAAGTGACTAATTAGTTAGATCCTCAAATCCTAGTTAATCCCTAAGGAAAGATTGGGATTATTGAAGTTCAATTCAATTAGTAAAGATAACGATTATCAATCATGTTGAGTTTAATAACTCCTGAGTTACTGATTTCTTAACCAAGACCAAAAGGGAAAAAGTAAATCTACTGGAATAAAAATGTCTTCAGATTGGGAAAGAAAGCAATAATAAACTAAAATACCTCAAATAACATTAATTCAGAAAATCATAACATGAATGTAGCATAAGCTAAAGTGAAAAGATAAATATCAATTAAAGTAATAAAATAAAAGTAGAAAAACAAATTAAAGGAACATTGAACCTGTGATGAAGAAGAAATAATCCTAAATCCTAAAACTAAATCCTAAGAGAGAGGAGAGAACCTCTCTCTCTAAAAACTACATCTAATCCTAAAATTGTGAATATGAAAGCTTGTCCTTATGAATGAATAGGTTCCCCCACTTTATAGCTTCTAATCTGTGTTTTCTGGGCCGCAAACTGGGTCGGAAACAGCCCAGAATTCACTGGTTGCGAATTCAAACACGCTAAATTTTTCGTCACTATGACGTGTCTGCGTGGAGCACGCGTTTGCGTTGCCTATCGTCAGGGCAACTATGGCATATTATATATCAAATCGAAGCCTTTGATGTTCGCTTTCCAACGCAACTGGAATCGCGTCGTTTGGACCTCTGTAGCTCAAGTTATGGCTGTTTTAGTGCGAAGAGGTCAGGCTGGACAGCTTAGCAATTTCTCCAACTACTTGTATTCCTTCCACTTTTGCATGCTTCTTTTCCATCCTCTGAACCATTCCTGCCCTGTAATCTCTGAAATCACTTAACACACATATCAAGGTATCTAATGGTAATAAGAGAGGATTAAACATAGGGAACTTAAGGCCAAAGAAGCATGTTTTCAATCAAAGCACATAATTAGGAAGGCAAATGTGAAACCATGAAAATAGTATGAATAAGTGGGTAAAGAGTTGATAAAAACCACTCAATTGAGCACAAGATAAACCATAAAATAGTGGTTTATCAACCTCCCCACACTTAAACATTAGCATGTCCTCATGCTAAGCTCAAGAGAAGCTATAAAGGATTGAAGAGGAATGGTAGAATGTATGAAATGCAATCCTATCTATATGAATGCTACTACATGCAAAATGTTTCTACCTACTTGGTTAAAAGTAAATAAATTCCCCAAGAATAAATATGAACTGGATTTCACTAATTCAACTCACAAAAATGAAGTACAGGGGTATAATAGGCTCAACATTGGTTTGCAAAGAATAATGAAAGGGTAAGGCCATCTGGGTATGTAAGTTTAGTGAAACAAAGGCCTCAATCATGTAAGTGTATGCATACATTAAACCATGGAAATATAGAATTAAACAAGACAAAGATCACAATTTTAGAGAGAAAAAACACACACCAAAAATAAAATATTGGTTGGTAAAATGCAACCAATTCAAATAGGCTAAAAAATCTCACAGCTTTTGTGTGTTCGAGCTCTAAACCATGTTCCAGTATAATATTTCTTCAAACAAGTGTAACATTAAATTTTATTCAAATTAGTGAAATGCTCTTAAAGGTTTCTTGAAAAAGAAAATATTACTTCAACCAAGTGGTAAAATATGCACAAAAAAATCAAACAAACATGCAAATGCAACAACTAACTACAAAGAAAATTTAAACATTGGTGTTGAGACAAGAAAGTACTAACCCATGGAGATCGGTATCGACCTCCCCACACTTAAAGATTGCACCGTCCTCGGTGCATGCTAAGATGTGCAAGTGGATGGGAGTTGTTCCAGCTGATGCTTTTCTTCAAGATTTTGCAGATGGACTTGTTTGTCTCCCCATGTAAACGTCTTCTGTTTCCCTTCCGAGTGGCCATCTTGAAAGAAAAAAGGAAGAAAGGTAACCCAGTAATAAAGATAAGAAAAAAATGAAGTATGGGTGGGTTAATGCCAAATGAAAAGGGTCTCATTTACATGGAAGCTTCAACATGTACGTGAGAAAACAATAGAAGCCATGGCATACCAGTGGTACAAAATTTGTAACAATGGGGAAGAGAGTGCAAGACAATATAAATTAATGTCAATGCAAAATTAATACAAATATCATAAAAGATTAGCATTGACTTAAATAATATTACCCAACAGTGTAAAACAAGTCACTGAGCACCAAAATAAATTCAAGAAATGATGCAACAGTTGAATAAGAAAATTGTAACACCAATGGAAAAAAAATAATAACTTTAGAAAATAAAAATATGCACAAAATTAAAATGCAATGAATGAAAGTATATAATTAAGTAAAAGAGAATGAAAGTAAAGAAGGAAGAAGAAAAGAAGAAAGAAATAAGAATGGAAAAAGAAAAACTAGGATTTGGGGGAAGAAAAGATATGATATTTGGCGCTGATCTGGATAAGTTATGCGGCGCAGGCGACGCGGACGCGTGGGTGACGCGGTCGCGTGGTGCGCGATAAGGTCAGGTGACGCGGACGCGTGGGTCACGCGATCGCGTGGCCTGATTTGTGCGATTGGCGCGAGTGCAGCCTCGCGTTCGCACAACTCTCTGTTCGAAACTCTTTTCGCCAAATTTTTGGGTGACGCGGTCGCGTGGTTGATGCGATTGCGCGGGTGGCCTTATTTCCAATATGACGCATTCGTATGGTGGGGCTTGTGCTTCTAGCATGGTTCCAGCCCCATTTCAGCCCAACTTACTGCCAAACACTCGTTTACGTCGATTTCACAGGGTCACGCGTTCGTGTGGGTGACGCGGACGCATGGGGAAGCTATTTTTCAAATGACGCGGCCGCGTCGGCGACGCGGTCGCATGGATCAATTTGTGCCAAAGGCACGCCTCCAGCCACGCTCTCGCATGACTCTCTGTTCACTTTTCTTTTCTCCTAATGCACTTGCGACGCGGACGCGTCGCGTGCGTGCGTTTTTTTTATATGCATGAAAAATGTATAATGCAATGCTAATATGAATGTGTTGCAAAACTTCAGGTTCAATACAATAAAATAAAATAAAACTCGAAAACAAATAAAAATGAAAAAGGAACGATCATACCATGGTGGGTTGTCTCCCACCTAGCACTTTTAGTTAAAGTCCTTAAGTTGGACATTTGGGGAGTCCTTTGTTATGGTGGCTTGTGCTTGAACTCATCCAGGAATCTCCACCAATGTTTGTAATTCCAATGGCCTCCAGGGTCCCAAACTAGGCGCAGAAAGCCTTCAAGTAAGTTAAAGCAAGTGACAAGGCCCCAAGAGTGCTGATTGCTAGATTGAATTCCGGGGTCCCAGACCTTGCCTTTGCACCCATCTTCTTGTTGATCATCATTTTTCCACTTGGGTGGTGAACAGTCGGAATTCTCACTGAGACATCCAAACAGCTTCCTAGACCCATTCAGTTGAGCTTTATACCAACCTTTGCGTTTAAACTTAAAGCTTCCAACCATAATGAACCTTGCAGGACAATTCTTACCACTGACCATCTTCCTCTTACTCTTAATGCCAAAAAGATCTCTAAGTTGACCATCCGTCTCCAGTAGCCCATATTCAAGTGGAATTAGAAAGCTAAGGGATATGAATTTTACCCACTTGAATGTTGTGAAGGATGATGGCAACTTAGGGGGAGTATTTCTAATGAAATTTCAAGCTCCACTCCCTTGTGCTCTTCTCTGACAACTTCCATCTTTTTGCAAACTTCTTTAATTTCAACCTCTTCCTTTTGGTAGCTTTCTTCCAATTCAATCTCTTCTTCATTGCTCACCAAGGGCATGGGAGGTAGTGCTTTTTCTTCTTTAATTTCCATCTCTTGATCAACCTCTTTAAAGTCTTTAGCTATGATATGCCTTGGAGGTTGTACACCCTCCTCAACATCAATTTCAAACGTCTTTGAAGGAGGTTCTATGGCTGGGCTTTCCCATGGAGGTTCTGCATCTCCTAAGTCTGCAACTACTTCTTCTTCTTCAATAATTCCGGCTTCCTCTACTTGTTCCAGTAAAAATTCATGCTCCTTACTGTCCACCGAAGTTTCTAATGTCTCCTTCATGCTACGTTCTTCATTAGATTATCCACATTAAGCCATGGGGGTTCCTTGAGTGTCCGAACGTCGAGAAGCTAATTGATTTATTGCTTGATTCAATTGATGAAGTGTGGCATTAAATTTTTCAAATGTTTTCTTGAGTTTTTCCGTTGATTCTTGGGGTGATGGATATGGACATGATGCATAGGGAGGTGGTGGTTCTTGGGAGTAATTGAGTTGGAATTGGGGTGGTTCTATATATGGTTCATATGGTTCATAAGGTGGTTGGTATGGCGGATGAGGGTTAAGATCATATGAAGGTGAATGGTGAAAATGGGCTTGTGAGTATGGTGGTCCAAAGTCATGTTGAGGAGAGGGTTTATAGGCATATGGTGGTGGTTGTTGATAGTTCATTGGAGGTGGTTGTTACCATGAGGGTTGATCAAATCCTTGTGGCTCCTCCCATCTTTGATTGTTCCAACCTTGATGCATATTCTCATTGTAATTTCCTCTTCCTGCAATATAATTGTAACCAGACTCATAGCCAAAGGGGTGAGAGTTCATAGTAGCAAATAAAAATTAAAAACAAAAATAAAAACAATTTAAACTAAAAGGTTATTGAAATTTAAATTTTTGAATTTGAAAATTAAATTTTGAATTTTAAATTTTGAAATTTGAATTTGAAATTTGAAATTTAAAAATTTTTAATGAAATTTGAATTTTGAAAAAGTCAACAATATAAGATAAGAAATTGAAAAAGATTTAAATTTTGAAAAGGTTTGATTTTTAAAATTTTAAATTTAAAATTTGAAATTTGGATTTTGAATTTTGGAATTTAAATATTGAAATTTGAAATTTGATTTTTGAAATAAGATAAGATAAGATTTTGAAAAAGATATGATTTTTGAAAAAGATTTAAATTTTGAAATTTAAAACTAAGATAAGATAAGATAAAAATTTTAAAATCAAAATCTGAAATTTTTTTAATAGAAATTTCGAAAATTCAATAAAAATAAAGAGAAAAGATATTTTTGAATTAAACGAGGAAAGAGAAAAACAATAAAATGACACCAAACTTAAAATTTTTAGATCAAAACGAAGAAAACGACTAAGAACAACTTGAAGGTCAAGATGAACACGAAGAAAAAAAAATTTTTGAAAAATTTTTAATAACTAAATAAAAATCAATAACCTCTTAATTTATGAAAAAGAAAAAATAAAAACAAATAAACAAGCAAAAAGAAAATATTTACAATAACCAATAATAAGGCACACGTTTGCAATTCTCCGGCAACGGCGCCATTTTGAAGAGTGGAAGATTGATGGTTTAGAAGTTATAGTAAACTCTTGTTGCAAGTATAGTTACTAAACCAAGCAATTAACCTTTCTTACAAACGTTTGGTTGTCACAAGTAACAAACCCCTTTTAAATTTGATAACCGAGTATTTAAACCTCGAGTCGTCTTCTCAAGGAACTGCAGGGAAGTATGTTCTTATTATTGGTTATGAAGATTGTAAATTGGGGTTTTGAAGGTAGGGAGCAAGTAATTTAAATTGCAATTAAAATAAGTAAAAGACTGTAAAATAAATAAATTATTGTAAAACACACTTTTGGCAAGGTATGAGAAATTGGAAGTCCTATCCTAGTTATTCTTATCAATGATGATAAAAATTGAATCTTAATTCTACTTAGTTAACCTTTGCTAGGGCAAGGGAAGGTCAAGTGACTAATTAGTTAGATCCTCAAATCCTAGTTAATCCCTAAGGAAAGATTGGGATTATTGAAGTTCAATTCAATTAGCAAAGATAACGATTATCAATCATGTTGAGTTTGATAACTCCTGAGTTACTGATTTCTTAACCAAGACCAAAAGGGAAAAAGTAAATCTACTGGAATAAAAATGTCTTCAGATTGGGAAAGAATGCAATAATAAACTGAAATACCTCAAATAACATTAATTCAGAAAATCATAACATGAATGTAGCATAAGCTAAAGTGAAAAGATAAATATCAATTAAAGTAATGAAATAAAAGTAGAAAAACAAATTAAAGGAACATTGAACCTGTGATGAAGAAGAAATAATCCTAAATCCTAAAACTAAATCCTAAGAGAGAGGAGAGAACCTCTCTCTCTAAAAACTACATCTAATCCTAAAATTGTGAATATGAAAGCTTGTCCTTATGAATGAATGGGTTCCTCCACTTTATAGCTTCTAATATGTATTTTCTGGGCCGCAAACTGGGTCGGAAACAGCCCAGAATTCGCTGGTTGCGAATTCAAACACGCTAATTTTTCGTCACTGCGACGCGTCCGCGTGGAGCACGCGTTCGCGTCGCCTATCGTCAGGGCAACTATGGCATATTATATATCAAATCGAAGCCCTGGACGTTAGCTTTCCAACCAACTGGAATCGCGTCGTTTGGACCTCTGTAGCTCAAGTTATGGCTGTTTTAGTGCGAAGAGGTCAGGCTGGACAGCTTAGCAATTTTTCCAACTTCTTGTATTTCTTCTACTTTTGCATGCTTCTTTTCCATCCTCTGAGCCATTCCTGCCCTGTAATCTCTGAAATCACTTAACACACATATCAAGGCATCTAATGGTAATAAGAGATGATTAAACATAGGGAACTTAAGGCCAAAGAAGCATGTTTTCAATCAAAGCACATAATTAGGAAGGCAAATGTGAAACCATGCAAATAGTATGAATAAGTGGGTAAAGAGTTGATAAAAATCACTCAATTGAGCACAAGATAATCCATAAAATAGTGGTTTATCAACCAACAAGGCTTGGTCCAAATTGAAAAGAAAGAAGGAAGGAGTAGTGCATGTTTGGTTCGGTTACCCACTCCCCTCTTTGAATGGAATTCAAATTTAATTAACTTGGATTTAATGTAAGCTTTGATAACAGGAAAGAGAAAATTGTAATTTGATTTGATTGATTTAATTGCCTCACACGTTACTATGCATAAAGTATGGGAAGCGGATTTTAATTGATTTTACTTTATTTTAATTCACTCATTACTTCCAAAGTTTTCTTTCTTCTCTCTCTTCTCTCTCTAGTTTTCGTGTGTCACTTCCATCAGGGAAAGAAGATGGAAGAAGCTATCAGAGGTAGAAGCAGAGAAGCTATGAACAAGCAAGCGGCCAAGATGATGATGGCCCTTGCAAAAGGAAGATCTATAGAATGGTGTGGCTGAGATCTTTACCACTAAAGGTAAGATGTGGTGAAGAAGCCTCAAGATCTCCATACCTAAAAATGGTAGCAATCCATTTCTGTCAGAGAAGAAGATCTCTGTGGTATGACTCATTTCTACTTTTTGTTCATCCATCACAGAAGGTAGCTACTGTAGCTACTTGGAGGAAGAAGCAAAAGTGGAGCAGATGGAGCTGTCAAGGATCAAGTGTTTATTAAGGGTCAGAAATCCTTCTTGGAGACCAAGTCAAGATGGAAGGCTCAGATTGATGAAGCTTGAAGAAAAGGGATGAGAGAGAGGTAATTGCATGTTATTTTGCTTTTCGGTTCCCTCTCTCTTCTCTCTGTCTGAACCGGTTTTGAGTCTGAAGAAGAAGAAATTGGCTCGGTTGAACCGGTTTCAACCTTGGAAGCTTCCTCTTCTATAATAAGGCTGAACGGCCAAGGGTTAAAACAAGGAGAGTAAGCACAGAGTTCTCATATCTACCCAAGCTAACAGAAGTTTTTCTCCTTCAATGTGTTTTATTTTGTATTTTCTTTAGTTTTGTCTGTCTGAGTCTCATAGTGAAAAAGAAAAACAGAGTGAGGTTTGTAAGGAAAAAGCCGGTGAGTGAAAAAAGGCAGAGTGTACAAAATTAAAGTAAAAGCCATAGGTGTCTTAGAGGTCCTTTGTACATCTATGAGTTGTGTATCATGATTCTGTGGGAATCCCCTTACAAGTTGGGTTAGCACTTAGTAGTTGAAAGATTGGTAGGTGACCAAGTCAAGTTCAGAATTGGGGATAGATTCTGGACTTGTCCCGGATAGGAAGGGTTATTCCTAGGAAAGAATTGGTGTCTATAATTTGTTTGATTATAGTGAAATTCCATCATTGTTGTGATGGAGACTGGACGTAGGCTGCATTGCACTTAGCAACTGAACCAGGATACTTCTTGGTGTGATTCTCTCTTTCTCTTCTACTCCATTTCAGTTTCTGTTGCTAAGGAGACAAAATTAAAAAATATCTCTTGACTGGGTACGAGACAAAAAGAAAATGTCTCGTGTCTGGTTATGAGAGAAAACACAGAAAAATCTTCTGAAGCTAATTCGAAAGGCAGCAAGTATTACTCAACAAAAAGGGGGTAAGATTCAATCCCCCTTCTCTTAGCCACTGATTATCATCAATTGGTATCAGAGCATGGTCTCAAAGAGATCAAGCTTTGCAGCTTGGAGAAAAGATCCTGATGGCAGATAACAGTGGCTCAAACCTGGTGGCCTACACTCTGACAGAAGGGCAGTCAAGCAACAGACCTCCACTCTTTAATAAAAAAACTACACTTATTGGAAGGAAAGAATGAAGATTTTTGTCCAATCAGTAGATTACAGACTCTGGAAGATAATTCTAGAACACTACAACAAATATGGCCTTTAGCAACGCCAAATTTTGCAACGCCTTAAAACCGTTCTCTTAGATAGTTTTAGACAACGGTTTTTTGTAGTGTTACTATTAAATTCAATTTTTCATTATTTTATAGCAACAAATTAAAATTGTTCTCTTTGACTATTTTAAAGAACGGTTTTATAACCGTTACCATGATTTATTTTTAAGCAACGGTTTTTTATTGTTGTTTGAATAATTGTACAAAAAGAACGCATAAAAATCGTTGCTAAAATGCTACACTTTAAAATCGTTCTATTAGATTGTCTTAGACAACGGTTTTTACAGTGTTGCTATTGAAGTTCAATTTTTCATTACGTTATAGCAACAAAATAAAACTGTTCTCTTTGACTATTTTAAAGAACAGTTTTATAACCATTACAACAATTGTTTATCAAACAATAATTTTTTAATATTATTTAAATAATTATATAAATTAAAAGATACATATAAAAATAATTATAAATAAAATTAAAGAGATTAGGAGATAAATTCATTTTGAATAAATTAATATTCTTAAGTAATTTTATTATAATGGAATATTTTGTATAATTTTAGTAATTGAAAAATAAGAAAGAATTGTACAATTTAATTTAAGTAACTTTTATTTTGAAAAAGTGATGACTTATTATTAATTTGAACTCCTTATTTTATAAACTAATCTATTGAGAGTAATTAAATTAGTTTTATTAATATTTGGAGTTTATTTAATTAATATTCTTGTGTAATTTTTATAATTGGTTATTTCATATAATTTGAAATTAAAGTTCTGGTGACAGAAAATGATAAAAAATTATATCATTTAATTTAAATAATTAATATTTTTGAGTTTAAAAATGTATTTTATAAAATGTGATTAATATATTTATTTATAATTTAAATTATAAATAATTATTTTAGCTCATTGATAT
>NC_029789.2:45647338-45657726 GCF_000816755.2 Arachis ipaensis | reverse complement strand
ATTTTAAAGTAATCTTTACAGTATTAAATTTAAATTCTATATTATTATTTTATCTCAAATATTTTCTAAAATTCTTATATTACTAGTATATATTTTATCCTAATTCTAGAATTATCAAATAAAATCCCAATTTCACAAAATTCCTAACTTTGTTATCTTAAATTCCTAGACACACATACAGAAAAGGAAACAGAAGGAAAAGGGGAAAAGAAAGAAAGGGAAAAGAGAGAAGAAGGGGGAATCGGGGAAGAAGAAGGGAAGGAAAGGGAGAAGAGCACGCCGTCACTGCACCCTGCCCGCCTGCCACCGCCGTTCCATGGAGCCGCCGCCATTGTCGCGCGAACCGGAGGGTGTGGAGACGGAGAAGAGTGTGCACGAGAGAGGAGTAGCCACCATCGTCGAGGACTCCATCACCGCCGCTGAAGGTCCTGACCGTCGAGCTCGTCGTCGCCGTCGCACCTCCCATCACTGCTGCCAGAGAGCTCGAAGAGAAAGAAAAGGTTCGCGCGGAGAGAGAAACACGATGAGGGAGGAGGAGGTTGCCTCTGTTGCTGCCAAGCCGTCGCTGGCGGGGTTAGGTTCGCCGTCACTGTTGAGCTGTGTGCCGCCGTTGGTATTTGGATCGCTACTCTGTTTCAGCTGCAACTCGCCACTGTACTGGTGAGCTTTACCCTGTTTCTGATTTCTCTTTGCTCGCCTAAGTTATCCCGTTGTTGCTGTGAGGGTTATTGTTAAAGTGTTTATGTTAACTGAACTGTTGCTACGAGTTACTTTGCTGTCGCCTAATATTGATTTTAATGTTGATTTGGTATAATGTTGTTCTGATGTTGATTTGGTAACTGGTAATTTGGAAATGCTGTTGTGATTTTATTTTGATTTTAATATTGATTTAAACTGGTTCTCTGGCAATGCTGCTTTGATTTTGTTTTGATTTTAATATTAATTTGTTATAATACTGTTATGATTTTGATTTGCTAACTAGATCTCTGAAAGAACTTATAAGTGGTATCGAATTAACCATGAAAATTTTGTAGCCATCAGACATGAATGTACGTATTGATCTCTGAATTAAAGCTTACTTTTGTATATAAGGTAAGATTGGGCTTTCTCAACCCAAGTGCTGCATATAGGATTGCATTAACTTTAATACTTTCTAGCATTTGTGTAGTTTTGATTAAATTATCAAAGTTTGGTATTTGCTTTACTCTGATTGCTTTCTTGTATTCTTGATTATTTTGTAAAGATTTTTGAAATGGACACCTATAGATACTACGGGCACTCTATGTCTGATCCTGGCAGCACATACCGTACATGTGACGAGATTTTCAATGAGAGACAAGTTTGTCACACTACTGAGCAAAGCATATAATGTGCTGTTATTTTAATATCATGGAGTTCTTTCTCAAATTTTTCTCTTGGTTAATATGATTATAGGAGCGTGATCCAATTGATAGAGTGAGGAAGCTATTATTGGCTCATGACATTGCTTCTGAGAAGGAGTTGAAGGTAATCAAAAGAAACTAGACTTCTTACTTTGTTCTTCCGATGTGAAGTATGATAATTTTAAGGCTTGGTTATGTATAATACTATGACTTCTATATTGATGACATCTTTGCCAAATTTACCATGCCTTTTTTATTTTTTATTTCTTTGAAGATAGTTCATGGATTAAACTTTTCTTTATTATGATGTAAGGTATCAGACTTGACTTAAAGAATTATGGACTACGTTATATTTTTTGTGGCTTCCACTTTGGAGTTTGTAAATGGATTCGAGTCCTCTCATAGGGATTATAGATCTTATTATAGTAAGTACTGTTAAAACCATTATGTACTCCCAAGTCTCCAACATCTCTTTCAATTCATGAAAAGAGGGTTGGGTTAGGTTAGGTATGTTAAATCCTGTCATTTGCAATTGAGAACAAAACAGGTAGACCTTGTTTTGTCATTAGTTACTTTGTTGATTGATTTTTTTCTCTTTAATGAGATTTTGTTCTAAGCAATGTTAGGAGAAATTAAGCTTATTTTCTATTATAAATCAAAGAGTCATTTAGCTGAATATGTTCTCTTTGTGTAAAAAGTTAAGCATAGAACTTTTGTTTTAATTCAATTTAGTTTGAAATTAAAAGAGTCATTTAGTTGAACATATTCTCTCTGTGTAAAAAGTTAAGCTAGAAGTTTTGTATTAATTCAATTTAGTTTGAAATTAAGCTAAGTTGTTTTATTGAGCATAATGTTAATGTTAATGGTTGTTTCTTAATTGCTAGTTGGTTTAATTTCTAGTTGGTTGATTATCTCAATGGATGTCTTAGTGTTTCACAAAATGAGTATTTAAATCATGGTAAATATTTAGGGACAAAATTCTGCGACTTGGAAACAAATTTTGCGGCTCTTCTAAGAGCCAAGTCCTTAGGAGTTCCTCAATAGATAAAGAGAGAGCAAACGATGTTGCTGAATATCAGTTGTGGTATGCTTTGTGTTGCATGTTTCTCTTCTTTGCTTCTTGTAGTTTGCATTTTGTTTGATGCTAATCAATGTTCTTTTAATTACTTTCGCAGTTACATGTTGATTGAGAATGCTACTTGCTGCAGCAGGTTCTTAGTCGGTAATGGCTTAGCTAGTGTCAACGTGTATAGATTTTAAACTTTTAAGTTTTTTGAGTGTGCAAATAATGAATTAATTAATTCTAATTTGGATTTGAATTTAGTTTGGTGCATTTTAAGTTGTAAAATGATGCAAAGCAATGAGTTTTACTTTTTTTTTATTATGTATATTTTTCTTTAATCAAACTTCAGTGACACAAAAATTTGTCTGTAAATCAAATTTAATGGTAAATGTTCAATTAGCTTTTTTAGTGATTTGATTCAAATAGTTAAACTTATTTATCGACACTAAATTAAAATAGTTGGAACTAATTTCAATGCAATATGACAAAACTATTGTAAATAAAGAATTATATAATTACAAAAAACCGTTGTGAAAAGTCACAAAAGACAATGGTGTTAAAACCGTTGTCAAAGACAACTACAAAATGGCATGCAATTAAAATTGTTGCAAAAAGAAACACCAAAGGCAATGCTTTTAAACCATTGTCTTTGTGAATAATAAAACTACAACAGCTTAAAACCGTTGCCTATTCAGTTATGGTTTTAAACCGTTACATCATAAAAGACAATGGTTTTAAACCGTTGCCTATTCAGTAACGCGCGGTTCTAAACCGTTCTTTAAAAATTGTTGTCAAAACTGTTGTCTATGCTAGTAACTATGGCAACGGTTTTTTAGTTGCCATTGCTTTAGATAAAAAACCGTTGCCTTTGAGCATTGGTAACGGCTGCATATACCACAGGTAAAAAACCGTTGCCAAAGCGTTGCCTAAAGTTTTAGGAACGATTTTCCGATCTATGGCAACGGTTTTTGACCGTTGCGAAAACCCTTATTTGTTGTAGTGGAAGGTCCTCAATTTCCAACCACTACATGAGCTGATGGTGTGGTCTCTCTTAAGGGTGAAGCCAGTTGGACTGAAGAAGATAGAAAAAAGGTGGAGCTCAACGCCAAAGCTATCAACTTGCTCAACTGTGCGATCAGCTTCGAGGAATACCAACGGGTATCAAGATGCACAACGACAAATAAAATCTGGGACAAACTTCAAATCACTCATGAAGGCACTACCCTAGTAAAGAAGACCAGAATAGACATGCTAAACAGAGAATATGAAATGTTCTCAATAAAGGAAGGGAAATCCCTTTACATGGAACTAGGGGATTGAGTACCCCTAGCCCTTGTATTGATGCCTCATTAAAAAACCCTTAGAGTGGGAAAAAAGAGAGCATCAAGACACAAGGTTTGCTTAATTTAGTAGATTTTATCCATTATTCTCACACTTATTCATATAATTCGCATGTTTTACATTTCCCTTCCTAATTCTGTACTATGATTGAAAACATGCTTCTTTGGCCTTAACTTTGCTAATTTTAATCCCCTCTTATTACCATTCGATGTCGTGATATGTTTGCTGAGTATTTTCAGGGTTTATAAGGCAGGAATGGCTTAGAGGACGGAAAGGAAGCATGCAAAAGTGGAAGGAATGCAAGAAAATGATGTTTTGAGAAGCTAGCAGCGACGCGTATGCGTGGGTGACGTGTACGCGTGACTGATGCTCGAATTGTTGTGATGGTCTAGAATTTCTCTCATAGAAATAAGAACTTCATTGTAAGCATAGCTCCAAACCAACAAACAATTCTTACATAAAAAATTTGAGTTGTCACAAGTACCCCAATAAAAATTAACCAAAGTATTTAGACTCTGGATCGTCTCACGAGGAATTGCAATAAAGTGATCAATTATTGGCTATGAAGATGCAAGGGGGTTTGATTTGGAAATTGAATGAAAATATAATAAATGACAAGAAAGTAAAATAATAAGAACTAATAAAAGAAATGGAAAAAACTCTTGGCTAAGACATGGGAAATTGAGATCACCATTCTTGTCTACAAACCAAATATTGATAATTATGAGAGGCCAACCTATTAAGTCTACCTCCAAAAGCCTTAAGTACGTAATATCTACTCCTAAGCTTGAGGTATGTCAAATAGGCTTGATCACATCAACCCATAAGTCCCAACCTATCTAATAATTAGATTAGTAGTGGGTTAGTGTCAATAGATATCAAATTGATCACCAAGGGTTCTCAAATCACCAATTCAATGAGACCCAATGACTCAAGGTCACTCAATTCCCTTAGCTTAGGCCAAGAGTAAAGGAAACTACTCAAAAACTAGTGAAAGCATTTTAACAAACACCTAGAGTGCAAGAAAAGTAAACATCACCACATGCAAGAATTAATAAAATCCATAACTAACATAAGCAAGAAATCAACAATAACAACTAAGATAAACATAAAAGAAACATGAAAACATAAAATTGCATTAACAGAAATTGTGATCCAACAATTATTTATAACATAAAAGAGAGCAAAACAAGAAATTAACAAGAGAAAATAAGAAGATTAAGACAATAGAACACTAAAATATAAAGAGAATTGAAATCAAAACAATAAATGAAAGAGAAATTTGAGAGTGATTAACCTAACTTTACCCTAATTTCTATCCTAAATCTAGAGAGAGGAGAGAGCCTCTCTCTCTAGAATTCTACTCTAAAATATGATGAAAACTAAACTATGACTACTTGGTTCATTCCCCCCCCCTCAATCCTTGGGTTCAATAGCATCAGAAATGAGTTGGATTGGGCCCAAAATGAGCTAGAAATTGCCCCCAACGAGTTGCCCAAAGTGGACCCATGCTGCTCCATCGGTGCGCACGTGTATAGTGCGCGTCCGCATCCCTAGACGTCAGGTAACTATAGCAAATTTTATATCATTTTGAAGCCTCAGATGTTAGCTTTCCAACGCAACTGGAATCGCCTCATTTTGACCTCTGTAGCTCAAGTTATGGTCGATTGAGTGCGAAGAGGTCAGGCTTGACAGCTTTGCGCGCGGTTCCTTCATTTCTTCATGAGTTCTCCCACTTTGCATGCTTTTCTCCTCACTTCTTCCATCCAATACTTGCCTTATGAACCTGAAATCACTTAACAAACATATCAAGGCATCGAATGGAATTAAAGTGAGTTAAATTTAGCTATTTTAATGCCTAAAAAGCATGTTTTCACATTTAAGCACAAATCAAGGGAGAATTGCAAAACCATACTATTTCATTGAATAAATGTGGGAAAATGTGATAAAATCTCCCAAATTAAGCACAAGATAAATCACAAATTTGGGGTTTATCAAATCTCCCCACACTTAAACTAAGCATGTCCTCATGCTAAGAATAAAGAAGGATAAGAAAGGGTATGAACATTTATTCAATGCGAAGAAACTATATAAACATATCTATATGAATGCAACTAAATGCAAAATGATTCTACCTACTTGGTTAAAAGTAAATCAATCCCCAAGAACATATATGAACAAGTAGGGCTAAGATCATATGACAATTCATGAATCCTACCAATTCAAATATCAAAATGAAGTTCAAATAGACTTGCAAGAAGAAAGCTCATGAAAGCCGGGAATAGGGAATTGAGCATCGAACCCTCACCGGAAGTGTATCCGCTCTAGTCACTCAAGTGTATAGGGTCGATCCACTCAATTCTCTTTTAATCATGCTTTCCATTATTTATTTTTCATCTAACATTCAACAATTATTCAATGCATGCATACATTCATCATGAGGACTTATTCATAGGTTGTAATGGGGCTAGGGTAAAGGTAGGGATGTATATGGTCAAGTAAGCTTGAAATTTGCATCTTTGATTAGTCTAAGCTCTCACCTAACACATATAACAACCTATACAATTCTAATACACAACCTAGCTATCCATGATTCCCATTTTTTTTCACATACTCATGCATTCTCCTTAATTAACATTCCATATGCATTGATTTTTATTGAACTTTACTTTGGGGCATTTTTGTCCCCTTTTTATTTCTTTTTCTCTTTTATATATATATATATATGTTCTTTTTCTCTTTCTTTATCATTTTTTTCTAAAGTATATACAAATGTATCAATGCATATGGTTTTACATATGGTGCATGAATATATACCCAATCCCATGATTTTCAACAAAAATACAAAATACACTTTTACCTCAACCAATGTCCCAAGTTTCTCATACCCAAATGATACACACCCTCACTAGCCTAAGCTAATCAAAGATCCAAATTAAGGGATATTTATTATTTTTCACTTAGGGGTAATGATGTGCTAATATTAAGAATAAAAGGGATTAATTAGGCTCAAAATTGGCTAACAATGGTTGATGAAAGGTAGGCTATTTGGGTAAGTGAGCTATATTAAATGATGGCCTCAATCATATAAATGCATGTATACACGGAATAATAGACATAAAGAATCAAACAAATCAAAGATTACAATCATAGAAAGAGAACAATGCACATAAGAATGGAAAATAAATGGTTATAAGATGTAACCACACAATTTGGCTCAAAACTCACATGCTTGTGTTCTTAACTCAAAAACCATGTTCCAAAATAAATTCTTCAAGCAAGTTCAACAATTTTTTTTTTCAAATTGGTAGGGTGCCCTAAAAATAGTTGTCTTGGAAAAGAAATCATCACCCTAACCAAGTAGTCCTAAAATAAAAAGAAGTAATAAAATATATACAAATTCTAACTAACATGCAATCTATCATGCAATACAACAACTAACCAACAAAGATAAAAATTAAAAAATTTGGTGTTGAAAGGGAAATTTTTACCCATGGAGGTCGGTCGGACGACCTCCCCACACTTAAAAATTTGCACCGTCCTCGGTGCATGCAAAGAAGAGCAAGATGGACGGGTTGCTACAATTGATGAGCTCCTCCAAAAGGTTGTGCGGAAGGACTAGTTCGTTGCCCCATTTGAAGCTTTTTCATTCCTTTCCTTCTTGGTGGCCAACCTAAAAGGAAAAAAAAGAAAGAAAATTAAGCCTACAACAAAGATATCAAAGCAAATAAAACATAGGCGAGGGCTAATGCCAAATAAAAGTAAGGTTCTCACTACATGTTAGCTACGCATATAAGTGAGAGAGCAATATAGGCAAAGGGCATATCAATTAATACTTGATGCAAGAGTAAAGTCAAGGCATGAAGAGCACTCAAAAGCATCAAGTTTAACTAGAAAGAGTGGGTCATAAAAGGCATGCAAGTTCATATCAATGCACAAAGAATATAAGAGTCATACAAGATTAAGCATTGATTTAAAAGTTTCATCACCCAACAATATCAAACAAGTCAAGAAGCACCAAGATTAACCAAGAAATTCTCAACAATTGAGTAAGAGCATTCAACACCATTATTAAAATAAGAAGCTCAAAAAAAAAAGAAGGTAAAAACAAGCCATAAAAACAAAATGAAAATGCAAAGAATAAAAGTATACGAATGCAATGGACAAAAGAAAATGGAAGATGAGAAAAAAACTCTTTTTTTTACCGGCGAGGACGCGTCATGCACGCTTACGCGCCGATGCGTAGTTTGGCCGAAGGGCGCGTACGCGCCAGGTGCGCGCATGCGTGGGTGAGATTATGCGCGGGGTACAGTGTCAGCCCAAGGTTGGCCCAACTCTCTGGAACATGTACTAGGAGGGCAGGTGGCGCTATCGGCGCGCACGCGCACAGCGTGCAAGCACGCGCACAGCGTGCAAGCACGCGCCTTGCGCAATTAGCTTCAAGGACGCGTACGCGCGGGTTGATTTGTGCCTCAGGCATGGTGTTGGCGCAGTGTAGGCGCAACTCTCGGGTCAATATATGGAGGGATGAATTTTTCAATCCACGCGTACGCGCACATGGTGCATGCGTGTGGAGGGGTGAAAATGCTTAATGCACGCGTACACGTGGATGGTGCTCTGTTTTTCAAAATTTTTTTTATGTTTTTGGCACCAATCCAAGCATTCTAAACCTCCAAACAACTACCAAAATACCATAAAACCTTATTTAGCCTACTAAACTACCAATTATACTCAACAAGCTTAACAAAACATGAAATTAAACTAATTACCAATATGTACAAAAGGGAAAAATGAAAAGAATTTACCATGGTGGGGTGTCTCCCACCTAGCACTTTTGTTTATTGTCCTTAAGTTGGACTTATGGGGAGCTCCTCTTAAGGTGGCTTGTGCTTGAAGCTATCCTTGAACATCCACCAATGCTTGAATCTCCAATAAGCTTTAGTCTTCAAAGATGATAACTCCAAGCCTTGATGAAGTTCCACACAAGCCATGGGCTCCCAAATTTGATTCTCCTTGTGCGATCCGGGATCCCACACTTTGTTTTGACACCCATCTTCAAATTGATCATCATGATTCCAATTGGGTGGCATGACCTTATAATTCTCAATTAAGCACCCAAACATTCTCCTAGACCCATGAAATTTGGTTCTACACCAACCATTGCCATTCAACTTCGAGCATGCAACCATCATGAACTTAGAGTGATGTGTCCAACCACTACACAACTCTCTCCTACTTTTAACTCCACAAAGAGCTCTAAGTTGACCATCATTTTCAATCAAACCATATTTAAGTGAGAAAGCAAAGCTTAGGGATAAGAATTTTACCCACTTGAATGTTGTGTTGGATGATGGTGACTTAGGAAGGGGGACCTCCCCACACTTAGCCAATGCGAGGTCTACACCCTTGTGCTCCTTCTTGACTACCTCCACCTCCTTGCAAGCTTCTTCAACTTCAATTCCTTGCTCACCAACTTCTTCTATACACCCTTCATTGCTCAAATCATGTGTCGGAGGTTGTGCATGGTCCTCCTTGTCATCAATTTCACAACACAATAAAAGAGATTCATCAATTCTAAGAGACTCATTGGTTGGTGTGGAATCATCTTCAATGATGGAGCTTGCTTCTTGCTCAACCTCTTCCTCTTGGTAGCTTCCTTCCAATTCAATCTTTTCTTCATTGTTTACTAAGGGTATGGGAGGTGGGTGTCTTCTTCTTTAATCTCCATGTCAAGCCCAATGGGAGATGATTCAATTGTACATAAGAATTCCTCAATGATTGAATCCATCTCTTGGTCAACCTCTTCAAAGTTTTTCACCATGATATGTCTTGGAGGTTGTACACCCTCCTCAACATCAATATCAAGCTTCTTGAAAGAGGGCTCTCTAATGCTACTTCCCATGGACTTCCAACATCTCCTAGGTTTTCAACCATTTCTTCCGGCTCAATTGTCTCAACTTTCTCCCCTTGTGGCAATTCTTGCTTCAACTCCTCTTCTTTACATTGAAGCTCTAAATTCACTCCCTCACTATTCTCCTTAATTGCTTCTCCACATTTAACAATGGGAGTTCCTAGATCGCATAGGTTTAGGCGGGAGGAGACCATATTGCTAACGGCTTCTGCTAGGGTAGCCATCTTGGCTCCTAGCTCTTTAAACTCATTTTCCATCCCCTCTTGTTGCCTTTGGAGTTGAGAGTCAAGATCTCTTAGTTCTAGCATGAGGGCTTCATCGGGGGTGGTGGTGGGAGAGAGGGTTCATTGTTTGAGGGGAAGGCATTATAGTTAGAAGGTTGTTCATTTTGGTAAGGGTATGGAGTTGGTGTATATTGAGGTGGTTCTTGAGAGTGGTTGTGTTGGAATTGTGGTGGTTCTATGTATGGTTCATATGGTTCATAAAGTGGTTGGTAGGGTGGATAAGGATTAGGGCCATATGGAGGTGTTTGGTGGTAGGGGGCTTGTGAGTAAGGTGGTTCAAAGTCATGTTGAGGGGGTGGTTCATAGGCATGTGGTGGTGGTTGTTAACAATCACAATAAGGGTCACCACATCCATTAGATTGATATGCATTAGGATTAGGATTATACCCATAAGAATCCGGAGGTTG
>NC_029789.2:45640564-45647317 GCF_000816755.2 Arachis ipaensis | reverse complement strand
GAAAGGAAGCATGCAAAAGTGGAAGGAATGCAAGAAAATGATGTTTTGAGAAGCTAGCAGCGACGCGTATAACTCCCCGGCAACGGCGCCATTTTGATGCTCGAATTGTTGTGATGGTCTAGAATTTCTCTCATAGAAATAAGAACTTCGTTATAAGCATAGCACCAAACCAACAAATAATTCTCAAATAAAAAATTTGAGTTGTCACAAGTACAAACCCCAATAAGAATTAACCGAAGTATTTAGACTCCGGGTCTTCTCACGAGAAATTGCAATGAAGTGATCAATTATTGGCTATGAATATGCAAGGGGGTTTGATTTGGAAATTGAATGAAAATATAATAAATGACAAGAAAGTAAAATAACAAGAACTAATAAAAGAAATGGAAAGAACTCTTGGCTAAGACATGGGAAATTGAGATCACCATCCTTGTCTACAAACCGAATATTGATAATTATGAGAGGCCAACCTATTAAGTCTACCTCCAAAAGCCTTAAGTACGTAATATCTACTCCTAAGCTTGAGGTGCATCAAATAGGCTTGATCACATCAACTCATAAGTCCCAACCTATCTACTAATTAGATTAGTAGTGGGTTAGTGTCAATAGATATCAAATTGATCACCAAGGGTTCTCAAATCACCAATTCAATGAGACCCAATGACTCAAGGTCACTCAATTCCCTTAGCCTAGGCCAAGAGTAAAGAAAACTACTCAAAAACTAGTAAAAGTATTTTAACAAACACCTAGAGTGCAAGAAAAGTAAACATCACCACATGCAAGAATTAATAAAACCCATAACTAACATAAGTAAGAAATCAATAATAACAACTAAGATAAACATAAAAGAAACATGGAAACATAAAATTGCATTAAAAGAAATTGAGATCCAACAATTGTTCATAACATAAAAGAGAGCAAAACAAGAAATTAACAAGAGAAAATAAGAATATTAAGACAATAGAACACTAAAATATAAAGAGAATTGAAATCAAAACAATAAATGAAAGAGAAATTTGAGAGTGATTAACCTAACTTTACCCTAATTTCTATCCTAAATCTAGAGAGAGAAGAGAGCCTCTCTCTCTAGAATTCTACTCTAAAACATGATGAAAACTAAACTATGACTACTTGGTTCATTCCTCCCTCAATCCTTGGGTTCAATAGCATCAGAAATGAGTTGGATTGGGCCCAAAATGAGCTAGAAATTACTCCCAACGAGTTGCCCAAAGTGGACCCACGCTGCTCCATCGGTGCGCATGCGTACAGTGCATGTGCCTCATTTGGACCTCTGTAGATCAAGTTATGGTTGATTGAGTGCGAAGAAGTTAGACTTGACAGCTTTGCAGTTCCTTCATTTCTTCATGCGTTCTCCCACTTTGCATGCTTTTCTCCTCACTTCTTCCATCCAATACTTACCTTATGAACCTGAAATCACTTAACAAACATATCAAGGCATCGAATGGAATTAAAATGAGTTAAATTTACCTATTTTAAGGCCTAAAAAGCATGTTTTCACATTTAAGCACAAATCAAGGGAGAATTCATAGTAGCTAAGAAGAAATAAAGAGGGGAAAAATAAAGACAAATAAACAAGTAAAAGAAAAATATTTACAATAACCAATAATAAGGCACACGATTGCAGTTCCCCGGCAACAGCACCATTTTGGCGTTAGGATTTTATGGTGGTAAAGAATTTTATAAAAACAGTCACATTGTAGATATAGTCTGTAAACCAACAGAAATCCCTTCGTACAAACATTTTGGTTGTCACAAGTAACAAACCCCTAAATAAATTGATAACCAAAGTATTCAAACCTCGGGTCGTCTTCTCAAGGAACTGCAGGGAAGTATGTTCTTATTATTGGTTATGGAGATTGTAAATTGGGGTTTGAGAATGAGGAGCGAATGGTTTAATTAGCAATTAAAGTAAATGAAGAACAAGTAAATTAAATGGCAAGTAAAATAAATAAATGACTGTAAATAAACTTTTGGCAAGGTATGAGAAATTAGAGGTCCTATCCTAGTTATCCTTATCAACGATGATGAGAATTGAATCTTAATTCCACTTTGTTAACCTTTACTAAGATAAAGGAAGGTCAAGGGATTAATTGGTTTGATCTTCGAATCCTATTTATTTCCTAAAAAAGATTGGGATTACTGAAGTTCAGTTTAATTAACAAAGATAACAATTATCAATCATGTTTGAGTTTGATAACTCCTGAGTTACTGATTTCTTAACCAAGACCAAAAAGGAGAAAAGTAAATCTACTGGAATAAAAATGCCTTCAGATTAGGAATAATAGCAATATAAATAAAAGAAAGCAATATTAAACTGAAATACCTCAAATAACATTAATTTAAAAGAGTAATCTGTAACATGGAAGAATTTGATAAATTAAATTGCAACATCAAATAATCAACTAAAGTAATGGAATGAATAAAAAGTGAAAGGGAAGCTTAAAGTAAAAGAACATTGAACCTGGGATCGAGAGTCACTCCTAAAACTAAGAGAAATCCTAAATCCTAATCCTAAGAGAGAAGAGAGAGGAGAGAACCTCTCTCTAAACTAAATCTAAATCATGAAAACTAACTAAAGTGGAGACTCTCCTTGAACAGATGCATTCCCTCACTTCATAACCTCTGGTCTATGCCTTCTGGACTTGGATTTGGGCCAAAAAGGGCTTCAGAATTCGCTGGGAGCGTTTTCTGCAATTTCTGGTGCGTGGCCTCTGTCACGCGGTCGCGTCATTCGGAGTTTTCCTTGGTACGTGGTCGCGTCAGTCATGCGATCGCGTCGCTGTTTCTTCGCTCTTGGCATGCGTCCGCGTCGTCCATGCGATCGCGTGGCTGCCAATTTCTTCACAAACTCCGTTTTATGCTTTCCTTCCATTTTTGTATGTTTCCTTTCCATCCTTTGAGTCCTTCCTGCCTTAGAAGATCTGAAACTACTCAACACACTAATCACGGCATCAAATGGAAATAAAGGTAATTAAAATAGTTAATTTTAAAGCATAGGAAACATGTTTTTCACATACATCACATAATAAGGAAGGGAAAGTAAAACCATGCAATTAATATGAATAAGTGGGTGAAGGATTGAATAAATCACTCAGATTAAGCACAAAATATATCATAAAATATGGGTTTATCACCGCCTCTTTCACAAGTTCACCAAGCCTCCAAACAAGTTCAACAATTTTTCAGCCACCAAGTCCAAATTAGCAAGCACTCCAAGTCAAAACACTCCACACAACACCAAATTCATTCTAGTACACACAACATACCCAAAAATTTTAGTACAAGGGTTCACAATATCAACTAAACACAAGGGTTTAGTGAAACATTACCTTGTCCACTGTGGATTAGAATAAAACTCAACAATAATCCAATGTTAGATCACACCTAAACAATCAAAATCACAAAACCCACTCAAAAACTAAACCCAAAATGTAAAAATGTATAGGGCACAGAACTAGAGCATGGATTTTGAGTTCTTACCAACTTTGTTTAGATAAAAATGACGGATTCAGCGAGAGTTTCACGTGGCTACAAATGACACACAAATCGGAGCACCGTAGCTCAAGATATGACCAAATGAAGAGGATGATGAATAGTGTCAAAACCCTCCTCTCTTCTCTTCTCTACCACTGTCCCCCTCTCACTTTTAGCAATGAAAATAAGCTGATCTGGCTCATTAAAGTGTTTATATATATTGGGCTTGGGCCTAACTCGGGCCTGGTCCAACCTGTCAGCATTTTTGGTTTATTTGGCCCAATTTTAGGCCAAAACTTTTAAAATTAGTGTCCGATTTTTAATTCGAAATTATTTTCGTCTTACCTAATTAATAAATTCAATCTCCTAAATTTATTCACCATAATTTATTTTGTTTTCTCACTCACAGTGCCGGTCCAATTAGAGCCAGTACGTGCTTTTATGCGATAAATGTAACACCCTACCACACAGAGCTTTACGCCTAGAACGTAAATCAGATGTGATGCAGCACTACGACCTCTAAAAATAAAAATACGTCTATAATATAGTTGAAAGAAATTGTAACTAGGAGCCTTAGAAGAAAGGACGAATAAAATAAGACCGAAGACGCATTATACATGAAAAGCGATTAGGTAGAAGGTTTATACAGAAAACTAAGGAGACAAGTATATAAACAGAGTTTCAAAAGATAGATACATAATCAAGCTCTAAACTCAACCTGCGAAGCAAAGATTGGCTAGAAATAATATCAATAGACGTCGAAGGATAAATATATTCGGTCTAAGTAACATCTTCGACAAGTTAGTTTTCGACTTTCATCAATCAAGTTTCAAATACCAAAAAGATACTGTCTTGTATTTTACATGATCAACTCATACCAATTGAAAGAAACCAATTTAATTTAGAAATATTATTCTTCACATACAAGTATTTTTCCCATACAAGTCTTTACAAGTCATTTATATTCACGCGCTTCATGCCGTTACTTCATCAACACCACCTCTTCCTCCTCCTCCTCTTCCTCCTTCTTTTTTCATTAGAATTTATTTTCCTCCTTTTATTGTTTTAAATCCAATCAAGTGGCTGAGGTGTGGTTCAATTCAGAAGAAAAAAATGTAGCATTAGAGGAAATATTTTTCTATATTTGTAGCAAATTCGGATGTAACACAGAGATATTCGGGTATAACACGAAGATATTTGGGTGTATTTTAAGAATTTTGGGTGTATTTTTATTCTGATAAATTTTGCATAATTCAGAACTCTTCTTTTTCCTTCTCCTCATCTTCTACTGATTTTTTTTATTATCATCACCATCTTCTTCTTCTTCTTCTTTTCTTATTCATCTTTTCTTTTTTGTTTTGCCTTCTCAAGTTTCTTCTTGTTTTACTCTCTTAACAAGAATAAAAACAAAAAAAATCAAACAAAGAAGAAGAAAAAATACATAATGCTGCAAAATTACTTGGAAAAAGATGAACTTACATTCATTTAACTAAAAGAAATAAAGAAATAAGAAAAAAAAGAAGAAGAAAAAATGCAGCATTAAAGGAAATATTTTTCTGTATTTGCAGCAAATTTGGGTGTAACATGAAGATATTTGGGTGTATTTTTATTCTGATAAGTTCTGCATAATTCAAAACTCTTCCTCTTCCTCCACTACAAAAAAATGATATAAAATGGCATGAATAATATGGGGGTTGTATAAAAACGCCCTAATATTTGAATATTATGTCATTTTTTACTATTGCCTGATGGGTGGAAATCAGATTCCACACCAAAACTCACCGGCAAGTGTACCGGGTCGCATCAAGTAGTAAAACTCACTTAGAGTGAGGTTGATCCCACAGGGATTGATGGATCAAGCAACTTTAGTGAGTGATTAGTCTAGTCAAGCTAACATTTGATGATTTGAGTGAAAATTGAAGCTACAAAAAGTAAATTGCAATGAATTGTAAATTGCAGAAAGTAAAGTAGACAGAAGCTTAAAGAGCAAGAAATGTAACTTAATAGAATCTTAAATGACAAGAAATGTAAATTACATCAAATGTAAAGGGAATTGGGTGCAAGGAAATTAAAGAAAGCAATAGATCAAGCAATTGAAAAGAACTTAAGAACAAGCAACTGAAAATTTAAATTGCAGGAAGAATAAAGGAAGTTGGGTGCTGGGAATTAAAACAGGACTGAAAGAGAAGAAGTGCAGTAAACTAAAGAACTCTCAGATGAGGAAATTCAAAAACAGATCAATGCAGTACCAAAACAGAAATGTAGAAGTGCAGAAGAATCAAAATAGCAAGAACTTAGATCATTCATGAAATTCTAGAAGAGAAATTGTCAATTGCAGAAGAAAGAAAATGAAACAGAAAATAAAACTCAAATATGATTTTCAATTCTTCAAATTCAACAAGGAAAATTAAAAGAGAGCTCTCTATTCTACTCCTACTCCTACTGCTCTCTAATGGAGCCAGCCTCCCTAATGAAATGAAATTGATGCCTTTATATAGGCTTTACAAAATGAAAAATGAAATTGAAATTGAAAACAAATTAAAATTCAAATGAAAATCCTAATCTAACTGATCCTTGTGCCTTTGAGTGATGTCAATTGGGCTTTACTTGCTTTGGATTTGAAGAAGAGTGGATCCGGATGGCTTTGTTTAAGTGGCATGGTGTGTTGGTGCAACTCCAGTGGAGCGTGATAAACGAAATTTATCATGCCGATATAGAATTCAATAATGGATATAATCGTGAGTATAGTCTAATCGACATTCAAACTTCGCATCAAACAATCCTACAATCTATAACCGAGAGTACTAGTCCCCCGAGTCGTCCTCCCTTGGAATTGCTAGAGCATGCATCTTATCGATTAGGAAGCCTTGTTGTGGTTCTTTTGAAGGTTTAGCAAAATAAATGGCAAACAAGCAATCAATTTTTAGAAGACTTGGCCTAGGGTTGGCATTAGAAATTCTATCCTTATAGTCCCATCAATGATGACAACAATTAGCCCTTGCTTCATTTAGTTAACCCCTAGGTATAGAGGAAAGTTAAATGAGAGTAACTAACTTGAGTCACAAGTCCTAGTTTTCACCTTAGGGAAATCTAGCTTTAGTGCACTCCAAGTCAATTAGCAATTTCTAATTCCAAATCAACAATTGACATAAACTATTCAACTCTTTCTAATGACTCAAACCCTATGCCAAGTAAGAAACTTTTACTCCATAACTAATGTTGGCATTTTATCAAACAATTGATGAGCAAGGAAAAAAA
>NC_029789.2:45625891-45640265 GCF_000816755.2 Arachis ipaensis | reverse complement strand
GTGCCACTGGGGCATCTTGCAATGTGAGCGGAGGTGCAGCGTACGCGTGCGCGCCCATGGGGGTTATGGCTTAGCCGCTACACAAGCCGGCTCGTGGCTTGGCTTCTGGCTTTGACTTCTAGCTGCGCAATCCACGCGGGTGCGCCGAGTACGCGCACGCGCCCTTGCTGAAGTTTCCAAAGCTCAATTTCTCATGCTCCTTTCCTTCGCGCCCATTCTCCTTCTCTCTTCCGGTTCATCCCTACCCTATATTCTAAAACCACTTAACACACAGGTCACGGCATCAAACGACATCAAGAGAAGATTAGAAATGTATCTAATTTAGTGCAAAATAAGCATGTTTTCATCCATGAGGCAAAAGTTAGGAAAGGAACACAAAGTCTTGTATTTTCATATGAAAAGCGTGTGGAATCATTGATAAAACCCCTGAAATCGATACAAGATAAACCCTCAAAATGGGGTTTATCAACCTCCCCACACTTAGATTCTAGCATATCCTCATGCTTAGAGAAATGCAAGAGAAACGCAAAAGACCGAAGGATCATGGAGGTATAAGACTCATGAGGTGCAACCTAATTACGTGAATGCAACTACGACTGGTGCTACCATCTACTTGGTTAGGAACAAATCAACCTTCCTAAGATATATGCAAGCATATAGGGCACGGTGGCGATCAATATATGGGATTCACCAATTTTTCAGCATCAAGTGCAATATATGCAACTTCGCATGAAGCATGCTCGTGAGAGCCAGGAATCATGAATTAGAGCCTTCGAACCCTCACCGGAAGTGTTTACACTCTATTCGCTCGAGTGTCTAGGGTTGATTCCCTCAATTTTCTCCTAATCATGCTTTCCAAGATTTGTTCCTCATCTAATCAATCAACATATATTTCATGCATGCATACATCTATCATGAGGTCTTTCTTTGGTTGTAATGGGGCTAGGGTTAAAGTAGGATGCATATATGGTTAAGTGAGCTTGAAATTTTGAATCTTTGATAAGCTTCAACACTTACGCATTGATCTTATTAAGCTGCACTTTGCTTTAGGGTATTTTGTCCCCTTTTTATTCCTTTCTTCTCTCTTTTTTTTTTCTTTCTTATTTCTATTTTTTTCTTTCTTTTTATATTATTTTTTTCTATTTTCTTTTTCATTTGTTTTTCTCATTTTATCAATGCATAAGGTTTTACATCTGGCCAATACATGAGTATGTACCCAATTCCCAATATTTTCAATAACAATACAAAACTGCCCTTTTTATTCCCCCAATGTCCCAAGGTTCCCACGCTTGAATGATACTCACACACGCACTAGCCTAAGCTAATCAAAGATCCAAATGAGGACAATTATGGTTTTCCGCTTTAGGCTTGTAATGTGCTAATTTAAAGAACAAGTGGGTTAAGCGTAGGCTCAATTCTTGGCTAACAAGGGAAGATAGAGGGTAAGGCTATTTGGTAGGTGGGCTAACGAAGTGATGGCCTCAATCATATAAATGCATGAATACAAGGAATAATGGACATATAGACTCAAACAAAGCAAGGATTACACTCATAGAGAGAAAACAATTGCACACAAGAAGGAGAATAAGTGACTATAAGATGTAGCCACAAAACAAGGCTCAAAGCTCACTAGCTTGTGTTCTTAACTCAAAATTCATGTTCTAAAATACAGTTCTTCAAGCAAGTTTGGCATCAAGATATTCAAAATTGGCAATGTCAAGGTTGCCCCAAAGTATTAGTTTCCTAAGAGAGAGTTTCATTGTTCCAACCAAGTAAACTTATCATGCAAATGATATCAAAGAAAACCTAATCATGCAACCTATCCTACTACAAAAGAGTTCAAAAAATGAAAATTTATTTGGGTGTTACCTACGGAGATCGGTCGGCCGACCTCCCCACACTTAAAACTTAGCACGGTCCTCCGTGCTAGAGGTGATGCGCAATAGGTGGCAATGGCCAAGTCCCGAGTGTCCTTCATCTCCGTTATCATCGGTACTTCCGCTTGAAGTTGCGGTGGATGTGGAGATATCTGGTTCCTCCATGGGTGGGGTGACAATGCTTAGAAGTTTCTTCACGTGAGCATATCGGCATTGGTTACGCCTCTCATAACAGTCCAACTTCTTGTGAAGGTCTTCAAGGCGTTGGGTGGCTGATTTTTGTGGCGTGGATGATGTAGTGGTGTTGCGAGTTGGTGTGGGCAGTCCAATGTCCTTGGTGACTTCCGGAGGCTTGAGGCACCTCTTGGTCGGAATAACATCGCCCTCGACCGGGATTGAGGTCCTCCTATCCTTAGTCTCTCGGTGGACGCCGGCTGCTGCCACTAATTCGGTCACCATAGCGGGGAATGGTAGATTTCCCTTGGCATGAATGCGCCCCATGGATTGGCGAATGGCATGCGAAATGTCGACCGATTTCTCGGTTAAGATGCACCATATCAATAAGGCAAGCTCGGCGGTAATGGATGACCCATGGGTGCTTGGGAGCACGTAGTGAGCTAGAATTTGGGCCCATGCTGTGGCTTCTTGAGTGAGGAAGCGTGCATCTAAACCTTTTGGTCTTTGCTTTATGGTCCCCCGAATCCAACATGCTTCGGGTGAGGCAATTACGCGGAGGACTGCGTTCCAATCGAACTCACGGTTGTCGCATGCTGTCAAGACTTTTTGATAGGCGTCATATCCATCCGCTAACGGCCCAATCCCAAGGACTCCTCGGATGGCTTCCACTGTGATTGACACTTGCTTCCGACGCACAAAGATTGATGTGAGAAGGGGTGAGTGGTAGTTGGTGTAGAATTCCACCACCCATGATAAATTGACCTCCTTGGGTTGCCTCAAGAGGAACCTCCATTGCCTCCGGTCAATGTGTGGCATCACTATCGGAGTGAGGTGGGCCGGGAGGACTAGAAGAGGCTCTGGGTGATAATTCCTTTCAATCATCCTTGAGTAAACAAGTTCGCAGTAGCGGTTAGGGAACTTGTTTGGATCCTTCGGAGGGTTGTCCTTCTCTAGAACATCAACGGGGCCCTTAGCCTTCTTTAGGAGTGGCTTGGCCGTTAGTTCCTAGCGTGCTCTATTGGATGCTGGCTTCTTCAGGGCTTTTCCGTTGCTCTTTTTGATGACCATCCTATGATAGTAAAGAAAGGAGATAACATCAAACCCAACGAAGCGTAATTGAATATGATTATGCAAATGAGAAATTGTGCCGTAAGAATATGGGTATCCTTATTACATGACAGCTGCAACATGTAACGAAGATAACATGTGATGGGCAAGGCAAATCATTGGCATGTGGTATAGGGGTAGTGTAGGCATGCAAGGAAAAGGCATGAGAAGCATACACCCTCAAATACCAAAAGTGGGAAGCAATTTATGAAATGGTGAGTGGGTGGATTGTAGAATGTGAAGGTGCACCCAAAAGTGACTAGTTAAGAAGCAAGAGTCACAATGAGTTCAAAAAGTATCATGTATGCATTTCTTCAAACACTTGGGGTGCATCCTTTTGTAGTATGTAAATAGATGGGGGGGAGCAATGTAACATTCCACAAGCCAACATTAATCACTATAATGCACAGTGGTTATAAGAAAATCATGCAACACATCTCATCCATCAATGCAAGAGAAGTTATGACCCAAGTGCCTATGAAGAGTTAAATGGAAAAGGAGCTAAAAACACACCCCAAGGAAGTGAGGGGCTCAAAAGAGGGGGGGGAAGAAAGAGACTACCTAAAAGAGAATGAAATTAACTGACTAAGAAGCAAAAGAGAGAAGTAGAGCAAGAGGGGAGCCTAGTATAGTACCTTGAGAGAGATGAAAAAGGGTATGGGGGAGGAAGTTGTGGGTTGGAATGATGGAGAATGGAGGGGGCAATGTAGGGGCCACCGGAGGTGGGTGGTCGCCGGAGGTGATGGTAGGGGGTGGTTGTTTGAGAGGAGAAATAGTAGTAGGTAAATGGGTAGTAGAGGAGGTAAGAAGAAAAAAGGGGAAGAAGAATGAAGGGGGCAAGTGTGCTCCCCATTATATGATCGGCGCACGCGCGCGAGGTGTGCTAGCGCGTCGATCTGAGGATTTGTCAAGGAGTGCGTACGCGCCCTGTGCGCGCACGCGTGAGCGGCCTGTGCCTCAAGCATGGTGCGGGCGTGAGAGTGGCCTAACTCTCTGGAATATGTATGGAGGGATACTTCTTGCAATCCACGCGTCCGCGCACATCGCGCGTCCGCGTGGATGGTTGGAAATGCTTCATGGGCGCGTGCGCGTTAGGTGCGCGCACGCGCGGAAGGGTGCCTTTTTCAAAGTTGCATGATCTCGCACCACTTTCAGCATTCCAACCCTCCAAACAACCACTTTAGGTACTATAGAAGGATGTTTTGACATGATAAAGTACCAAATGAACTCAACAAATGAAACAAAATTTGAAACGAAATCTAGCTACAACTTCATCGATCACCTAGCTACCAAACATGAAGTCAAGTAGTAAGCAAGTATCAATCAAAGAAGAATTCAATGGCTATGTACAAATGGTAGATCTTACCATGGTGCCTCCGTTGTTTTATATTTAGACAAAGAAGCATTGCTAGAGGTGTCCAAGAGGGTTCTATCTTGTTCTCGCATCCCTTGACATATGTATCCAAGCAATACTTGAGTGTCAAGCATGTGATTAGGGCATGCGTCTAATAGCTTACGAAACCGTTCCCAATACTCGTACAGTGGCTCCGTTTCACCTTGTACAATACAAGACATTTCCTTCCTTTGCCTATCCATCTTCTCCGGGGGCAAGAATTTATCCAAGAAGCCTCGTCTAAGCAAGTCCCAATCGGAGGTGACTTCACTAGATAAAGTGTAGAACCATTCTTTAGCCTTGTCCTCAAGAGAGAAAGGGAAAGCAAACAACCATATAGTGACTTCATCGGACCCTTCCCGTCTAGTTGTTGAGCATATACGTGGAAATAGAACTCCCCAATGGGATGGTTTCTAATTCAAGAATTCTATCCTTGTTCATGCATAGATCTTTAAGGAATTTGGCATATCTAGGAACTTGATGGATAGCATCAAAGAGGGGGATGGTTACCTCAACTTTCTTGAACATTTCTACCATTTTGGGGAAAAAAGGCATAGTAAAAAAATGAGAAGGAAGTAGAATTGAAAGTGCTTCAACATAAGGAACTAACAACAATTAACAAAGAACAACAATGGAAATGAGCTTCTCAAGAAATTGAAAAAAATCCAAAACTACAAAGTTGAATCTAGGATCTATGAGGATTGAGCAATTACAATCACTAATTGAGATTGGAGAAGAAGATCTATAACATGAACAAATGAATTGAGAATTGCAATGGATCTCACCAAAGTGTGATTGGAAATTCATAAAATGGATGAAGATGAACCCTAATGAGAGCTTGGAATCTCCCTCTCTCTCTCTACCCAAGAGTGTAACTAACAATAGCCAAAAAATCTAGAACCATCTAAAAATGAGCCAAAAGTCCTTAACCCTTAAACCCTTGGTCTTCTTAAGCTCTTCCCACCAAGGCACTTCCCCCAAGATGAGATCTCCAACTGTCTCCACGCCCAGGTCACGTGACTTCTAAAAAAAATCATGTTCGAGCATCGGTGCGCACGCACAAAGCACGCGTGCGCGCCACTGGGGCATCTTGCAATGTGAGCGGAGGTGCAGCGTACGCGTGCGCGCCCATGGGGGTTATGGCCTAGCCGCTACACAAGCTGGCTCGTGGCTTGGCTTCTGGCTTTGACTTCTAGCTGCGCAATCCACGCGGGCGCGCCGAGTACGCGCACGCGCCCTTGCTGAAGTTTCCAAAGCTCAATTTCTCATGCTCCTTTCCTTCGCGCCCATTCTCCTTCTCTCTTCCGGTTCATCCCTGCCCTATATTCTGAAACCACTTAACACACAGGTCACGGCATCGAACGGCATCAAGAGAAGATTAGAAATGTATCTAATTTAGTGCAAAATAAGCATGTTTTCATCTATGAGGCAAAAGTTAGGAAAGGAACACAAAGTCTTGTATTTTCATATGAAAAGCGTGTGGAATCATTGATAAAACCCCTGAAATCGATACAAGATAAACTCTCAAAATGGGGTTTATCAGAGCGCTCAGTTTGGTTAGTGAACTGAGCGCTCACCAACTATGCTTTGGTTCACCCTTGGTGCCAATTTCCTTAGCGCTAAGTTAGAAAATGTGACGTAGCGCTACATTGCTTGCATTTGTTTCCCATTTTGAGCCTTGGTGAAGCCATTTCAATGTGGCCAATTTCTTTGCAAGAAGTAATGGCGCTCAATGAAGTAAAGTAACTGAGCGCCCAATGCCTTTGCTCCCTTGCTTGGTGTAGCGCTTCTCTTGGTTCATCATGTGCCTGGTTCGAACCTTGCTGAAGCCACTTTGGATAATTTCCTTGCCAAAGCCTTGTAGCACTTAGTTAAGAGCACAAAAGTAGCACTACTTTGCTTCCTTGCTTAGCCTTGTTTGAGGGCCCGTGATGAGCGGATAATTTATACGCTTTTTGGCATTGTTTTTAGTATATTTTTAGTAGAATCTAGTTACTTTTAGGGATGTTTTCATTAGATTTTATGTTAAATTCATATTTCTAGACTTTACTATGATTTTGTGTATTTTTCTGTGATTTCAGGTATTTTCTGGCTGAAATTGAGGGACTTGAGCAAAAATCAGATTCAGAGGTTGGTTGAAAGTAGCCATTGACACCGGTGACATCCTTACATAAAGCTAGCCATAGAAAGGAGTAAGATTGATTGGATGAAGACAGCAGGAAAGCGGAGGTTCAGAGGAATGAATGCATCTCCATACGCTTATCTGAAATTCTCACCAATGATTTACATAAGTATTTCTATCCTTATTCTATTAGTTATTTTCGAAAACCCCATTACTATTTTATATCTGCCTGACTGAGATTTACAAGGTGACTATAGCTTGCTTCATACCAACAATCTCCGTGGGATTCGACCCTTACTCACGTAAGGTATTACTTGGACGATCCAGTGCACTTGCTGGTTAGTTGTGCGAAGTTGTGAACCATGGTATTGGCATCATGTTTTTGGCGCCATTACCAGGGAAAGAAAGAACAATGAATTTTACATAATCAAGGTGTAATCACAATTTCGTCCACCAGCCCGATAAAGTGAAAACAATGAACGAAGCGCTCCATTCTTTGAGCGTTTTGCCTTGCTAATTGGCATTCCTTGTAGCGCTCCGTTTGGCCAATCAACGTAGCGCTCCTTGATAATGAGTGTTGGCGTTCCCAACAAAGAGATGTAGCATGCTTTAATAATGAATAAGCCAATGCCAATGCCATGCATTAATAATAAAATGCATGCTTTAATTGGATTTATTACTTAATTACTAATGCATTGGCCAATTGGCTTTAATGGCAAATGAAATGCATGCTTTAATTTACTTAGTAATTCAATGCATTAACTAAGTTTTATTAGCCAATTGCATTAGTAATTAAAGTTTCATGCATGATTTCATTAGCCGTAGCATTCATTCATTCTATTAGTAATTAAATAATGGAATTAAATGCATGCATGCTTTATTAATAATGTCACTTAATGAACGCCATGGTTCATTGGCTTTGCATGCATAAGGCATTATCATGCCATGGCTTTATGGTCATGGGCCACTCTTTTAAAAGTGTGGCCTAAAGTTCCAAAACGTGCTCAAACTTCAAAGTGTGCCTTAAAATTCTTTTTTTCTCTTTTTGAGCTTAATTTGTGCTTTTTTGCTTCTTTTTCTACTCATTTCCTACAAAATTTATAAAATCAAAATATCAAGGAAATATACCATTTAAGCACAAAAGAATGCAATATTTAAGCACTAATCATCAATTTCTTGTATGAAAAAGCATAGAAAAACATGACATGATGACATGTCATCATTGCCGTAATTAATTTGTAACTAACAGCAGTTGTATTGGATTCTGGCAGTTTTAAAACGCCATTATCAACTTGTATAAAATGCCCAACCCTAAATTAACACCTCCTCATTCCTACATTGAAACGCTGCCACTGTGAGAGAAATCTTGAAGCTCTGCCACTGCGATCTCCTCTGTCACGATCTCTCCTCCGGCGACAATCCTCTCCAACGACGACCTCCTCCGGCGAAGTCTCCTCCAGCGGCGACCTCCTCTTGCAACGTCTTCTCCAATGGCGATCTCCTCCTGCGATGATCTCCTCCTGCCAACGACGTCTCCTCCAGCGACGGTCTCCTCCGGCAACGTCTCCTCCAGCAGCGACCTCCTTCTGCGACGTCTTCTCCAGTGACGGTCTCCTTCGATGACGTCTCCTCCTGTGATGTCTCTTCCAGTGACTTCTCCTCCAGCGGTGATCTCCTCCTACGGTGTTCTCCTACGTTGGAAATCTCATCTATCGAGCTATTGAGCTGCGAGTTTCTCCTTCGGCAGACTCACAAGTAGGTCCTTCTCCCTATTTTTCTTTTTTCTCTTGAAAATATTTCATTCTAATCGATTGTATTAGGCTTGCCTTAGATTAGATGAATAAATTTAATTAATTTGGTTTGAATCTCAGCATAGTAGTCAAAATGTTTCTTGTTCTTTATTCTCAGCATGTATATGCTTTATTTTGTTGTTCAATTTCCATAAAAGAAAAGAGAAAAACACTCTAGAAATTGATTGAAAGAGATTGATGGTGAAACTAAACACAATCTCAACTATTTCAAAATTAACTGTGACTAAATTGTTTCATCATCATCTCTTCATTGTTGTTTTAATGTGGCTCTACTAGTGTCAGATTAGTTAAAACTTGAAAAGGTGATTAATTAGACTGTTGGATTTATGTGTTCTGTGTCAAATATCAAATATGTGACACTTTATACCTTTGAGGTATTTGCATATGTGTTTCCTATGGAAAAAAAAGGTGCAAGTCAAACGGTCTTTATTCTGTTATATGAATTATTAGTATCTATCATTGCAAATCAACCCCAGTGAGGTCCCTAGCTAGCTAACTTTTTGATGGTTCGGTTGATGGGATTGTATTGGGAATTCTTTGTCAATTAAAATGTAAATGTATGTCTGGAAATGAATGAAGCAGGTTTCAAACTGGTTTATCAACGCAAGGGTTTGTCTAGAGGAAGAACAATTCTTGGGGCGAGTGATGGACACATTTGGATCGTAAGAAGAAAGCTTCTTTTCCCGCTCATTATTATCAGTAGGTAGCTCTATCTTTATTAGTTATAGGCTTTCATCACTCATGCCTTCTCATTAGGAATAATTATTTAGCCCTAGAAATTAAGTACATTCACATGGCCCATGCCCTGCCTAAGCGCTCCCACTCATAATCAGTTGCCTTTATCCATTACTTAATATAATATTGTGATTTCGATAAAATCAAAGTAGCTAATGAAGACATCAAGTAATTTTTGCATGAAGATTATACCTTATTGCAAATGAAATAAATTATGGGAATTGTGACCAACAAGCTAAGGTCCTGTGTGACCATTTGGCAATCAGTTTCTGAGCAAATTATTTAGAGAGATTCAGGGTATGAATGATTAATGAATGAAGTAGCATTTTCTGTGTGCGCTGTTTGTTTTTTTCTAAAGTATGCATTGCTTTTTTGCTTTTTGCTTGTCTTATAATACAAAAAGGTAACAACGTAACTGACATGATTGCAACGCATAACACATTCATTCATCTTTAGTTTGTCTTAATATATAAATTCGAATGAATTCAGCGATTGTATTATGTTGGTAACTAAAGTGAAGCCAATTACAAAAAAGGGAAGTCATCTTCCCCAAGGAATAATAAAGCCATATATATATGCATCATATCATGCTTATCTTTAGGCCTCCTTTTGACCTCTTGTCACTTCCAATTACGTATAATATAAGTTGATCCAAGACATAGATTGAGTGATGGACACATTTGGATCGGTGGAGCTTGATTTCTCTTCATACACCCAGCAGTAACAGCAACAGCAGGGTTTCAATGGGGTTTCTTTGACTCTGGTTACAACAGCATGGTGGAAGCGGGGTGAGCCTGGCGTTCCCTTCTCCTTTGGTATGCAGTCATCATAGCTCACTCTTCTATGCAACAACCATTGATGCTGCTATGCCTACTATTGTTGGAATGGCACCGAAAAACCAGGATGCCATTGATGCTGCTATTGTTGGAATGCTTGCAGATCCTAAAGAGGTTTAACTTCTTTCATAAAGCTTAGTGTCCTTGATTTCATTATTTGAAAATCGCGCCAAAAATTGAACATGTATATACCTTGTGTTGTAGGCAAGGGCTGGAATCAGAGATGTTCACTTTTACCTTTCAATTCTGTTGACAAGAGAACTTCTCTGACTTACATTAATGCTGATGGAAACTGACACCGTGCAAGCAAAGGCGCTCCGGAGCAGGTAACAATTTTTAGTTTATTCATGATTTATGAGAGGTTCTGGCATGTTTCATTGATGCTGATATGATATTATTTGTTATAATGAATAGATCATGAACTTGTGTAATCTAAGGGATGATGCTAAGAAGAAGGTTTATGCCATTATTGACAAGTTCGCCGAAAGAGGCCTTCGTTCCCTAGCCGTTTCAAGACAGGTTCTTACATCAAAGTCTTCATGCTTTAATTTTTCAGTATATGTTCCCAAGTTTCTTATAAATAATAATAATAAAGAAAATCTAAATCTGAAGCATCTTCTCTGCTATTGCAGGAAGTTCCTGAGAAAAGGACAGCCCTGGAGCTCCATGGCAGTTTGTTAGTTTGTTGTCACTATTTGATCCACCAAGGCATGACAGTACCGAAACCATTCGCAGGGCTCTTAATCTCGGTGTAAATGTCAAGATGATTACAGGTAAGCCTTATCCTAATAGGTAGAATCAGCTATTGGAATCGAATGACACCATATTATGAATTAATATCTTAACATTTACTCTTCTTTATAGGTGATCAACTCGCCATTGCTAAGGAGACAGGCCGAAGACTTGGAATGGGAACAAATATGTACCCATCTGCTTCCCTTCTTGGCCAAGACAAAGATGCAAGTATCACCGCACTTCCCGTCGAAGAGTTGATTGAGAAAGCTGATAGATTTACCGGAGTCTTTCCAGGTTCATACTCATTACTATTTTCTCAAAGAGGAAATCATGGTCCACACTACAATTGGGTTTTTGAGACAATGGTTGAAAGCAATGCCATATATATATTCAGAATAACAAAAACTTCATCTGAATTGCTTTTCGCTTTTAGCTTCAAACCAAACATAACCAGATGCTATGTTACTAAATATTACGAGTTTCTCTTTTGTTAATTTCCATTCCTATGTATTGAAATTCTAGATGCATTGCAAGAAGGGAACCTGGAATCAGCATAAGAATGACCATATAGTTTCTTTTATTATTATTTTTTATATTTTATATTAGATCCTGAGATTTAAGCGTAGATTTCTTTTTTACATCATTATATATATATGCATTTAAATTTTCTCTCCCTTGAAGTGTTGAATTTCTAATCCGTGAGTTAAATTTTCGTTGTTCAGAGCCTCAAAAATTGTTACAACGGGAAGAATCTCTTAAAAACTGAAAAGTAGTAGCTCAACAGTAGCACTGCTAATTTCTTTAAAGTTTTAATGGGTCATCTTTCTTCAATTTTCAATGGTTTGGGAAAATCACTGGCAATTAAGAAAGGGAGGAATTCTGAAAGATGCAATAGAAGAGAAGCGGCGGAAGCAATGGCGAAGGAAGCAAAAAAGAATGAGTTCTTGTTATGTAGCTCAGGTACTAATTATTAGTATTTATCTCTCTCTAGATAGCTAGTTAGTTGTATTTGATTTATTATTAATACTGTTAGTGGAGTAGATAGTAATTGAGTGAGTGCCTTGCAGAGTGAGTTCTTGAACTTTAAGAAAGCTAAGAGAATGATAGAAATAAGATGAAGCCAAAGAGGTTAAAAAGATAGCTACTCCTAATTCATAATGAATTCTTATCCAATAGCATATTTCTTGTGAGACTGATTTAGTTTTCTCTTCTTCAAAATGCTGGTAGTTTGTTATTTATTTGAGCAACTATTTGTTTCTAATGTTTAATTTTCTTTTGCAGGTAATATTTATTCACACGAACATGAACAATGAAAATGTTGGAAGGGCCTGTAGCAAACTTTTTGAGCATCTCTAAAAAAAATCCCAATGTAGTAATACAAGTAACAATATTTCTTAGTTTGATACTTTGTATAGGAGTTATTACTTTTGATTTGCAATACTAAAAAATCATATATTATGTTTAATACTTTGAGTTATATAATATTTTGTCTATGGATTATGATTTTGTTATTGTGAAATTTAATAAAAAATTATTTTTTTAGCACGATAAGAACAACAGTAAAAACTTCATTTTAAAAGATAAAAAAATGTTACTTTTATTTGGTAAAAAAGACGGTTTGTAATTGCTATTTTAAACAATATGAAACGCCCTTTTAACCCGGCAAAAACGGCGGTTTCAAATGCCGTTTTAACCAATAAAAACGTCACTGTTAGGGTAAAAATAACGGTTCAAAAATGCCATTTTAATCAATAAAAATGCCACTTTGTTAGGGTAAAAATGGCGGTTCAAAAATGTCGTTTTAAGAACCAACCGAAAATGCCATTTTTACCTTGAAAATAACGGCGGTTTGAACCGCCGTTTTAACCTTCCAAAAACCGCCGTTTTATTTGGAAAAAATGGCGGTTTGAACCGCCATTTTAACCTTCCAAAAACCGCTGTTTAATTTGAAAAAAATGGCAGTTTGAACCGCCATTTTAACCTATCCAAAAACCGTCGTTTTAATCTAGAAAATTGTGGCGGTTTTCTGAAAACCGCTGTAATAACCAAAATGGCGCCCAGAATTACGTCGCTTTCTAAAACCGCCATTCTTGGTAATAATGGCGGTTCAAACCGCCGTAAATACCTAAAAAAACCACCGTTTTAACCAAAATTTTTTGTAGTGCTCCTCCTCGTCTTCTATTGCTTCTTTTTTTTTTTTTATCATCATCACTATCTTCTTTTTCTTTTTTTCTTATTCATCTTTTCCTTTTTGTTGTACCTTCTCAAGTTTCTTCTTGTTTTACTCTCTTAACAAGAATAAAAATAAAAAAATCAAACAAAGAAGAAGAAGAAACACATAATGCTGCAAAATTACTTGGAAGAGGATAAACTTACATTCATTTAACTAAAAGAAAGAAAAAAATAAGAAAAAAAAGAAGGAAAAAATACAGCATTAGAGAAAGTATTTTTCTGTATTTGCAGCAAATTTGGGTGCAACATGAAGATATTTGGGTGTATTTTTATTCTGATAAGTTCTGCATAATTCAAAACTCTTACTCTTCCTCCTCCTCATCTTCCACTGCTTCTTCTTTTTTTTATCATCATCACTATCTTCTTTTTCTTTTTTCTTATTCATCTTTTCCTTTTTGTTTTATCTTCTGAAGTTTCTTCTTGTTTTACTCTCTTAACAAAAATAAAAACAAAAAAATCAAACAAAAAAGAAAAAACACATAGTGCTACAAAATTACTTGAAAGAGGATGAACTTACATTCATTTAACTAAAAGAAAGAAAGAAATAAGAAAAAAAAAAAGAAGAAGACAGCATTAGAGCAAATATTTTTCTGTATTTGCAGCAAATTTGGGTGTAATACGAAAATATTTGGGTGTAACATGAAGATATTTGGGTGTATTTTTATTTTGATAAGTTCTGCATAATTCAAAACTCTGTCTCTTCCTCCTTTTCATCTTCTACTGCTTCTTCTTCCTCATCTTCTTATTTCGTTTTCTTATAATTCTTCTTGGGAAAAAAATCAAACAAAGAAAAAAATACATAATGTTACAAAATTAATAGAAAGAGTAGGAGGAGAAAAATACAGCAAGAATAACAACAATAAAAAGAACCATGATGACGATGAAAATGCGAAGAAGAAGAAGAAGAAGAAGAAGAAGAAGAAGAAGAAAAAGAAAGAGGAGGAGGAGGAGGAATGCGAAGAAAAATGAAGAGGAATGCAAGGAAGAAGGAAAAGAAGAAGGAGAATGAGCAGGAGGAAGAACGTGGAATACAAACGTTGAAGAAGAACTATTTCTCATTTTGCGCTATTCAAAGTTGAAGAAGCGCGTGTTTACACGTTCTTTAAATTGAGAACTGTTTTTGTTGGACTTGAGCTGACTTGTATAAACTTGTATGCTAAAAAGACTTGTATGTATAGCAAGTCTCAATTTAAAAATGGTTACTTAAGGTTTGTTTGGGTGAATTTATAAAAAAATGATCTTTTTTTTAGTTATCTTTTTTTAGAAGATCTTATAGAAAAGTAAAAGTAATTTTATGTTTAAATATCTTAATAAAAAGATCTTTTTATTTATCAATTATGTTTGGGTAC
>NC_029789.2:45603178-45625744 GCF_000816755.2 Arachis ipaensis | reverse complement strand
CTTTTATTTTTATTACTAAAAATTTATTAAATTCGTTAAAAAAAGGGATCTTTGTTTATTAAAAAATTTTTTTTACCAATTTAATATATAACACCTAAACAAAACTTACTCATAGTAATTATTGAAGTTACAACTTGCTCACATATTCTGACATTACTTTCCGTACTTATTTCATGCATGATTTACAATTGTTCAAAGCCTCAACAAGTAATAATTAAGTAATTATATTTAGTTATTAGAAAAAATAACCTGTATTAAGATTTAATTGATCTTTTTTATTGATTAAAATTATTTATATAAGTCTTGGGATCAGAAAAAGGAGTTGGAATCATTGGATAAAGTACTCAAACATCCTAATATTACACAAATACATTCGGATACATAGAGAAAAAATCAAATATTCCTTCCACTTTTTTTTCTATTTTTATTTCCGTCTTTTCTTTCTTCTTCTGATATTATAAATTTAACTTCAAAAATCTGAAGTTAATCTATATCTATCTACATTTTAATACTGTTTATTTTTTTTTTTGTTTTCTTTTTTAATTTTTTTATTAATATTGACTTTAGCTTGGCAAAACATTTATAAAGTCAATTACTATCATCAACAAATCGCAAAAAAATCAATAAAACATGTTAACAAGGTGTTGGTACTAAGGAAAAAAGGGATAAAAATAAATTAAAGACTCTTAAATAGAACTCAAATCTATAATGAATTAGTTTTTATCCATCAAGTTAAAAAATATAGTGGATAATAAAAAAAATTTACAAATTAAACAATAAAATTACTAAAAATAAAAACATCAGCGATAGATATACATGCACAAACGAAGTTATTTTATTTTGTTCACTTTTACTCATTCATGAGTCTTACCATCTTAATTTTATTGTTACAGCTATCAGTTGCTTATCTATTTACCGTTGTAAGAAAATTATCTCGTCGCACATGAATTGTTTTAATAAAAGCACTTTATTATTGAAAAAAAAAGGTAAAAGAAGCAAATCCAAACAAATACGTACTCCCTTCTCATTATTCTCAATTACTCTGATGATAGTTACCATGCATGATCAGCACATATCTTTCGTGTTTCGGAAGACAAATAAAGATACTTTGCATAAGAATAAAGCTTAAAATGAATGCGCTCCAGAATGCCATGTCTCCGACAAGCCATCAACATAATTGCTCAAGCGATATGTAAAGTGATAAATGAGAAGGACAGTACCTACTCAAACATTTGTGGTCTTTTTTATGCAGTAAGCAATGCACGGAAACCAATCTTCTCAATTGGCCCTATCAAATGTAATCTTTGTTTAGAGTAATTGGCCCTCCAAAGGTGGAGAAATCAAAATTTTACGTAACAATTTTGTTCAGAGATAATGAGAAATTTGAACAATATAAATAATGGACTGTAAATTAGGCTCGATACAAGTAAAAAATAAAAAATATTCTTTAAATTACCTAAATAAAAAACTCACTCAGTTATTCAAAAAATTAATCATCCCAAACACTAATTTATCAAATCATTTCACCTAAATACTCCTCTTCTTCTCAAACTGTTTGTCACTCCACCTTCATCAATCATCTTAGTTCACCAGCGTCAAATGCACCCTCATCGGCCATCATTCTCGCCTTCTGTGGACATCAGTGCCATTGCACCTCAACCATCCACAAACCTAATAAAAAGAACATCCAACAAATTTCATTGTACCTACTTAAATCCAATTTAAATTAAATGAACATTTATTTAAGAATAAAAATAACCATCCATATATCTCGTAAAATAAACATCAACGTCCTGAAAAAAGAAAGAAGAAGAGGAAGAGGAGAAGAAAGAGAACCACAGTGACGGAGGAAGGATGGCGACGAGACAGAACGAGACAGCCATAGTGGCGTATGGAAAAACCATCAACGTGCATGTGAGGGTGATGCACATATGAAAATGTGGCTATGTATGCCCCTGGATGTCGACAGAACTGCTGCGCACGGTGAAGCTGCGACGGTGAAGGCGGGGGCTGATGACGAGAATTATTGCCGGTTTAGAATTAATCAAAACAGGAATCAATTTGTTGGTAGTATAGTCCAAACCAACAATAAATTCTCAAGATCAAATGTTTAATCCAAAGGATATTTCACAATTCAAAATCAATTCAATTATGAGAGTTTCAATTCTCGGGTCGTCTCCCAAGGACACTTGAGACTAATGAGTGTACAATCTTGGTTGTGAAGATCATGGGGATTTCAATAAAGAGATAAACATATAAAGCAATAAAAGAACATGAAAAATTATAATAAATGAACTAATAAAGGAATTAATGAAGTAACTACGCAATATAGACAAGTAAAGTGTAAAAGGAACTAATGCAAATGTGTATGAAGGAATTAAGGCATAAAAGGCATCTTGGCTTGGAGTGAACTAAGGGTCCTTTCCTTGTTGGAACCACAACTATAACAGCTAGAATGGATCAATCTCACTTGATTAACCCTCACATCGGAGAGTAAGTTAAATGAGCATAAGTGTTCTTAACCCACAAATCCTAAATTGCTTGCTAATTGCCTTAGCAACAACCTAGCGTTAGTGGGAACAAGAACAATTAACAATCCAAAATTGACACTAAATGTTAGACATTCCAACTCTAGGAACCCAATTGCTCACTTTCTCCAAGCCAAGAGATAGAAAACTAGCCCAAAATCATACTTGACATTTTGTTAAATACTTGGTGGGAAAAAACCTTAAACATAGAAAAAATGAGAAAAAGCTTGAAAGCAAAAGCAACAAATGATCTCAATCAACAATAAAGACTCAAGAAAGCATGTAACAATCATCAATCATCAAATTCATCAACAAGAAATAGAAATTGAAAGAGAGAAGTAAAATTTAACTATAACTTGAATTATAAGAAAGAGTAAGAACAATGTAACTATAAAGAGTAATAACAAAGAGATACTTACAATGGAAATTAGCAAAATCCAAGATCAAAATGGAAATGGCACTTGAATGTAAAAATCCTAGTATAAACCCTAGTAGAGATGATGAAAAACTTAAAGAAAAACTATACTAAAGCTATCTACTACTTCTCCTAAGCTACACTAATGTTATGCTATCGTATTGTCTTCCTTTTTCCTTCCTTGTGAGCTAATTGGCTTCAGAAATGGGCCTCCAAACCACCAAAATCACGAGTCACGTGAGATTTTAATGAAGGCATGTGCGTCCACCTGTGCGGACGCACAGACGTGTGCGTCCGCACACTCTGCCGAAAATCTCTACCGTGCGTACGCACAGAAGGTTGTGCGCACGCACACTAGGCGATGCTTGAAGGGACGCACGATGCGGCTCACGTGCACACGTCGTGGCTCTGAATTGATGGCTGTGCGTACGCACGTAGGTCTGTGCGTACGCACACTAGGCTGAGCTCTTCTCCTTTGATTCCTCATGCTTCCTCCACTTTGAATGCTCCTCTTCCATTCTCTCCAAGCCATTCCTGCCTTATACCTCTGAAATCACTCACAAATAACATCAAGGCATTGAATAGAAGGTAAATGGAATAAAATTAATCAAATTAGGCACAAAAGAGCATGTTTTCATAATCAGGCACAAATTAGGAGGAAAGTTCAAATGCATGCTATTTAGTGGAATAAGTGCAAGTTTATATGATGAAATCCATTCAATTTCAACCAAAAATCATCATCAAATATGGATTCATCAATTCTCCCACACTTAAACACTAGCATGTCCTCATGCTAAACACACTCAAAGGAGATAGATGAAAGGAAAACGATTTATTCTATGTACTACCCAAATGCATGCAACTATCCTAAAGGTTACTACCAATATGTACTATGCAAAGAGTTGGTAAAAAAAACCATGAAATTTCAATCCATCACAAGAACGCTTTGGGGCAAATGCAAAGAGTTTATGCACTAAAACCAATGTCCAAAGAATTGAATTGAGCTTTTCAAAACTAATCAACAAACAACTTGCAAGAAGATATAACAGAAGATGCAAGGAACACAGAATTGAGCGATCGAACCCCTCACCGGATGTGTATTCACTCAATTCACTCAGTGTTTAGGGTTTAATCACTCAATTCTCCTTTTATCATGCTTTTTAAAGATTTGCACTTCATCTAACAATCAACTAGTATTTGATGCATGAAAGACAAATATCATGAGGTCTTTGGAGGGTTGTAATGGGGCCAGGGTTTAGGTAGGATAAATATGGTTAAGTGGACTTAAAGAATTAGTTCTTTGATTAGCTTAAGTGTCCACCTAATCCTATATTACCTATATACTCATAACAATGCAACCTAGCTACCCAATTTTTCTCCTATCTCACCTTACTCATGCACTTTCTTTTCAAAACATGAACATATGCATTCTTTATTTCAACTTTTTATTTCACTTTCTATTATGCATAGTTTATTATTATTATTATTATTTCTTGTCTTTGTTAACACAATAGATGCATATGACCTAAAACAAAGAGCACATGAGCATTTTCCAATTGCCAATTTTTCACAATGAGTTCCATGCCTCTATCACCAATGCTTCCCAACAATTCCCCCCCACACTTAGAATATACACACTAATCCACCCAAGCTAGTCAAAGAGTAATTCAAGGACATCAATGGTTTTTCGCTTAAGGGGAAATAATGTGCTAAAATCAGAACAAAAGGGAATTACAGGCTCAACAGGGGTTCACAATGGTGAGTTTGACATCAAAGATGGCCTCAATCATGCTAAATGCATCCAAACAACAAATATAAGATATAAAGAATCATGCAAATCAATGATCACAATCAAAAAAGGAGTAAAATCACACCAGAACAAATATTATGGTTGAAAAATGCAACCATCTATCAAAGCACAAATCTTACAAGGTATGTTGTTCTAGCTATTTTCTATGTTGCACAAACAGAAAACTTCAAGCAAGTTGGAAAACACAAACTTTTTTCTTCAATTCAACCGATGGTATGCCCTAAGAAGGATTTCATGGAAATTCCTTGGTGTTTCACCAAACTTATTCATTCTATCATAAAATCATACAAACATTAACTACCATATAACTATGAATACTAAAGGGATATATACAGACAAACCAAATAAGGTGCAATAAAAATAAAGCTACTAAAATTCAGTAAAAAGAACTAAAAGAGTATTGCAAAGTATTTTGAGAAAAGAAATTTTTACCCCCACAAAGTTGATCCTCCCCCACACTTAGTTCGTGCACGGTCTTCCGTGCTTGCTTCGGATCCGGGAGAATGAGAGCTTCGGGGCCACGTTCAACTGGTGGTATCAGGGATGGGTTGGCCACCTTCATCATACTCCTCCCTAACTAGCTCGAATGAAGCCTCAGGAGTTGGGCCAAGGTCTCTTCCTTCTAGCTTTGCCGCTATCCACTCAAAACGCTTCTGCTCTAAATGCTCCATGCGGTGGATATTGTGCAAGATGTCTCGGAATAAATCCGGAAGAGACCGGAGAATTGGTAAAGGAGTTGATGAGGTTGGTAGACTTGATGGTTGTGCTATGGGTGCCTTTCTCTTCGAGGGTGTCTTCTCTGATGATCCATCCAATTCTCCCCTCGGAATGAACTTGTTGCCTCTTGGAAACTCGAACATGATATCCATTGGTTGTCTCTCTACCCCCGCTGTGTTTGCTAAGTGCATCACCATCGACGGAAATGGAATGTTGATATTTTTTTTCTCAACCAATTTCCAAATCGATTTGCGCAATAAAGGTACAATGGCTATATGCTTCCCTTCCATAATAGCCAAAAGTAGCAAAGCAGTTCTAAATCTGACATGGGTAGTGTGGGTGCTCGGGATGATGTAGTCCGCCACAATGATGCCATATACGAGCTTCAGCATTCAAATCAGAGTATGCAATACTAGTGGGAATAGAATTTCTCCCTTTGCTATACTCCCAAGATGCACCAGAACGGTCTATTCTCTCGAGAATGGGAGTAAGAGATATTCTTCCTTTGAATACATCCATTTTTATCTTGAAATAATCATCCTTCTCAAGCAGAATGTGGGGGATGTTCAGAATAGCTTCTAGAGCTTGATTGGATGTATCCAACATCCTTCCCCGGAGGAATACTAACTTCAGTTTTCAAGCTTGGTAGTTCGCATAGAATTCCCGCACCATAGTCTCATTGACTTCAATGGGTTCTCGCTCGAGAAATCCCCACTGCAACGAGGCAATCCTTTGATGAATAGTCGCCTTGTATTGGCTTGGAACCTTCAACGGCCGCTCCCAATGGATTGTGTGCTTCTCAATTACCTCGTATTGAGAGTCGGCTCTTCGGTTACCCAAGGTATTCGGTTTATCACCTTGGCGATTCCACCAAATATCAGGAAAGCGATCGGTAGTTTGCTCAACCGGCAAAGTAACCGGTGCCTTACCCTTCTTTCGCATCCTGAAAATAAAATAAAAGATTTTCGAGATCATATGGCAACAATAATATAAACCACTGAGGAAGCACTAACAAGGTTAAAAGAAGCTTTAAAAATAGTGTGGTTTACAAAATCACAGTGTGTATATTCCAATGATGCGCGCGGTTAGAACACACACACTGGCCGGATACCACGGCAACCACACTGCTTATCAGTCAAAGCTCACTGCTTCTCAAATAAGTGCTTAAGTTGTAAGGCTAAAGCATGGACATAAAAGCAACTTCAAGCTTTCACCAATTGATTCATTAACACGCTTTGAATGTAATGGTCATTGAGGTTGTTGGCAAAAAATTTTATTAGCAAAAGAGTGTACAACAACAATAACCATTCACTCAAAGTGAAGTGTCAATTGCTCATCCTCAAGAAGTGGTAACCACATGTACAATGTTCTTAGTTAAGGCCAAAAGATGTTTGATCAAGACATCATCTAAAGTTGAACAATTGTAAAGTGATTACCGAATCCAAATTCCGAGATGAACAATGACAATTGAATTTCACACAACACAATGCATTTGTAACCAAAATTTCACATCAACAAACAAGGAAATATATTGGTGAATTCACTCAACTACCATCAAAAGTCATAATTGAAGTTGCACAATTCATACAATATGCCAAACAAGAGATAAATTGAACACATATAATGGCCATGTCATATGAATCAAGCAAAATGTTCATAATGGCATTTAATAAAAAATGTGGTATGCAATGTGCAAGCTTATCACAATCAATGCTCAAATTCAATCATAATCAACCCATAATCAAATATCAACACTTGCAATACACAAAGAGACAAAGAAAAGCAATAAAATTAATTTAAGCAACATGAAAAGAAAATCAAAACAATTGCAAAAATCAACAAAAAAGGAAAATAAGAACCTGAAAATTGAAGGTTGAAACAAACAAGAAATGAGGAAGAAACAATGGCACTTCTTATAGCCACTGCAAATTTAAGGTGGTTGGGTTCGCCGAAAAAACGCCGGAGAGGGAGAACTCACCAGTGGTGAAGAAAGAAAAGAGAACGGAAAGAAAGAAAGAAAAGAAAAGAGAAGAGAAAAGAGAAGTGAGAGAGAAGGTATGAGAGAGAGAGGTGGTGGCGGCTTGACGGCGGCTGTGGCCGGCGGCAGGGTCGCCAGAGACTGAGGGCTGTGGTGAGAGAAGCAGTAGTAGCAAGAAGAAGGAGAAAAAAAATAAAATTGCTGCTCAACAGGGCAGGTTGCCCTGTTATCGCCCAAAACGAGTCATGTGCGGGCGCACAGAGGCCTATGTGGACACACAGAAAGTAGAAATTGGAAGGGTTGTGAACGCACATAGCATGCGATCGCCGCGACCAGAGGGGGTGTATAAGTGTGTACGGATGCACAGCAGGGAGCGTGCGCACAGAGGTCGCAAGATAGAGGGGTGTGTGCGTATGCATAAGCTGGTGTGTACACACAAGACACGAAAAGGAGAGGGATGCAGGCGCACAGATCGTGCGATTGCTCCCAGAGGGGTTGCAACAACGCGTGCGGGCACACAAATGCGTGCGCTCACACAGAAAGCTTCTCTCTTTTTTTTTTTTAAGGAATGCTTGAGGTACAGAGTCAGGCGTGCGTGCACACACAGGTCCGTCCGCACGCACAAGGACAAAGATAGGGGGAGGTTGTTCACGCGCACCGATCATGACGACGCTCCCACTAGAGGGGTTGTCAATTGGTGTGCAGACGCACACGTCTGTGTGGCCACACAAGAAGTGCGATACGGGGACTGCGTGTGCACGCACAAGGCAGTGCGCATGCACAGGCAGTGCTGGCGCTGTGACCAGAGAGTGCTGCAAAGGGTGTGCGAGTGCACAGTGGCGTGCGCTCGCACAGAAAGTGAAAAATGCAGTTTTGTGGGCGCGCACAGGGTGGTGCGCATGCACAGGTGCCCTGTTTCACAAAAATTTTTCTTTTCAAAACTAAGGTTCCCTCCTATAACATAGCAACATACCAACCCCAAATCATATAAATAAGCATAAATTCATGATCCACAAGCAATTCAACTTATTCAATTCAAAAATACAAAATCAAAACTAAGCTAATCATCATATAACAAGAGAGCAACTAATTCCAAAAAGCTATATACAAAAATATAAAGTTGGAACAATGTTACCATGGTGAGGTGTTTCCTACCAAGCACTTTAGTTTAGAGTCCTAAGTTGGAATTTGCATGGCTTCATTGGTCACTTGAAACTTCTCCAAGGAGGAAAATCTCCAACTCCTTGGCATTCTTAGATTGAGTGTGATAGAGCTTCACCCTATGACCATTGATTTTAAACTTGATCCCATTGATAGGGTGAATCACTTCCACCACTCCATAAGGCTTGACATCCACCACCTTGAATGGACCGTCCCATCTAAATCTCAACTTCCCGGGCATCAATCGCAACCTCGAATTGTACACAAGCACTTCATCACCTATCTTAAAACTCTTCCTCCTAATATTTTGGTCATGGAATGTCTTGGCTTTCTCCTTGTAAAACTGAACATTCTCATATGCTTCTAGCCTAAGACACTCTAATTCCTCCAATTGGAGTTTATGTTCCATTCCCGCTCCCTTTAAATCTGGATTGCAATTCTTCACCGTTCAATAGGCTCTATGTTGGATTTCAACAGGAAGACGACAAGGCTTCCCAAAAACAATACGAAAGGGACTCATTTCGATTGGGGTTTTGTAAGCAGTCATATATGCCCATAGTGCATCTCCCAATCTGGAACTCCAATCCTTCCGTTGTGGATTAACCACTTTCTCTAAGATTCTCTTGATCTCCTTGTTGGACACTTCTGCTTGCCCGTTGGTCTGAGGATGATAGGCTGTGGAGACTTTTTGGATGACCCCGTACTTTTTTATCAATGCCTCAATTTTCCTGTTGCAAAAATGGGTTCCTTGGTCGCTCACGATTGCTCGTGGTGACCCAAATCTACAGATAATGTTATTTTTCAAGAATGAAGCAACGGTATTGGCATCATCACAATAGGTAGGAATTGCTTTCACCCATTTCGAGACGTAATCCACTGCTAACAAAATATAAACAAACCCACTAGAATTTAGAAATGGCCCCATGAAATCTATGCCCCAAACATCAAAAATCTCACAAAAAATCATCGGTTGTTGGGGCATTTCATCTCTCTGTGAGGTATTTCCAGATTTCTGGCATTGATGACAGGATTTGTAAAATGGGTTGGCATCCCTAAATAAAGTAGGCCACCAGAATCTATAGTTTAGAACCTTCCTTGCTATTTTCTGGGGCCGAAATGACCCCCACTCTCAGATGAGTGGCAAAATTGAAGGATAGATTGAAACTCAGATTTTGGCACACACTTTCTAATCACTTGGTCAGCCCCACGCCTCCACAGATGTGGATCATCCCAAAGATAATACTTAGCATCGCTTCTCAATTTATCTTTTTGATGCTTTGAAAATTGTGCGGGAAAAATGCAGGCGACCAAGTAATTAGCAATCGGGGCAAACCAAGGGGTACTTTGGGACATTGCTTGCAAGTTATCGAAGGGAAATGAGTCATTGATAAGAGTGAGATCCGAAGCTAAGTGTTCAAGCCGACTCAAATGGTCCGCTACCAAATTTTGGGTCCCACTTCTATCTTTGATCTCCAAGTCAAATTCTTGCAAGAGCAATATCCACCTAATGAGTCTAGGCTTTGACTCTTTCTTCTTTAGCAAATATTTCAAGGTGGTATGGTCCGAATATACCACTACCTTAGAACCTAGTAAATAAGGTCGAAACTTATCTAGCGCAAAAATAATGGCTAAGAGCTCTTTTTTGGTAGTGGTGTAATTCGACTGGGCCAAATCTAAAGTCTTTGAAGCATAGGCTATAGTGTAAGGAGCTTTACCACCGTGTTGTGCTAGCGCGGCACCTAAGGCGTGATTCGAGGCATCGCACATGATCTCGAAAAGTTGATCCTAATTTGGGCCTCGCACAATAGGAGTTGTGGTCAAAGCTTCCTTCAACTTGTCAAAAGCCTTTTTGCAATCCTCATCAAAAATGAATTCCACATCCTTTTGAAGTAAGCGTGAAAGGGGTAAGGCGACTTGGCTAAAATTCTTGATGAACCGGCGGTAAAAACCTGCGTGGCCAAGAAAGGAACAAATCTCCCTCACCGAGGAGGGGTAAGGTAAACTCGAAATGACATCAATCTTAGCCGGGTCTACATAAATTCTGTCTTTAGATACAATATGACCTAACACTATACCCTATTTCACCATAAAGTGGCATTTTTCAAAGTTCAATACAAGGTTAGTGTTGGTGCATCTTTCTAGTACCCGAGCTAAGTTCCCTAAACATGCATCAAAGGAGCTACCATAAACACTGAAGTCGTCCATGAAGACTTCCATGCAACTTTCCAAAAGGTCTGAGAAAACACTTGTCATGCACCTTTGGAACGTTACCGGTGCATTGCATAAGCCAAACGGCATTCTCTTATACGAAAACGTTCCAAAGGGGCAAGTAAAAGTGGTTTTCTCCTGATCCTCAAGAGCTATATGAATTTGGAAGTACCCTGTATATCCATCTAAAAAGCAATAATGGGATTTACCTGCCAAGCGATCCAACATTTGGTCTATGAACGGCAATGGGTAATGGTCCTTCCGTGTTGCTTGATTCAGCCGGCGGTAATCTATGCACACTCGCCAAGTATTTTGAATCCAGGTTGAAACGAGCTCTCCACTTTCCGTTTTCACCATGGTTACTCCAGATTTCTTCGGCACTACTTGGACAGGACATACCCACTCGCTATCTGAAATGGGATAGATGATGTCTGCTTCCAAGAGGCGAGTTACTTCCTTCTTGACTACATCAAGGATTGTAGGATTTAGCTGTCTTTGTGGTTGCCGGACCGACTTAGCACCTTCCTCCAAGAAAATTCTATGAAGGCACACTTGAGGGCTTATTCCCACAATGTCACTTAGGCTCCATTCGATCGCTTTCTTATACTTCTGGATAACCTCAAGGAGTTGTTGCTCCTCTTGATTGGAAAGATTGGTTGCCACTATCATCGGGAATTTGTGCTCCTTGTCAAGGAATGCATATTTGACATGGGGTGGAAGCGGTTTCAAATCTTCCCTTGCTTCTTGGAGTGGTAGCTTACCCTCTCGGTCATGGGGAACTTGTGAAGTAACTTCATCTTTTTCATCCTCAAGTTCTCCCTCTTTTGAGCTTTCTTCATCAATAAGATCTTCTTTGGGCTCACGGTGGTTGCCTAACTTGAGCTTATCCTCTCTTCCGCTCTCAACAAGGTTCTCACCCTCATCAATGGATTCTTCCATAGGTAGAGTAGGTTGAAAGTTTATCTCTTCAAGTGGCTTGCCTCCTTGTGGGGTTATAGCATCAATGCTGGACTTTAGAGTTGACGGAGGCGGCAAGTGTGGATCACTAGGCGTCCCAAGTTGTGGAGGAGCAAGGTTGCTAGGGGTGGAATGAGGAGGTGTCAGACGGGACAAGACTTCGACAAGAGTTGCCATGCAATCAGAAAGTTATGCTCCTCGTGAGAGAGGTTGATGGGAGTGGGATGGTGATGGAAGCTAGGTTGTCCCATATATGGTGATGGGTAGGTTGGTTGAGAAAAAGTTAGTGGTGGGAGTGGTAAAGGGGCTTGAGAGTACAATGGCTGTGTCTCATATAGAGGGTATGGAGCATGAGCATATGGAGGGAAAAAATTGTAATGATGAGGTGTTCCACTTGGAGTGAGAGGTTGGTAAACATTAGGATCATAGGGTCCTTGTTGCCAAGAATTTCTTGCTTGTGATCCTCCTTCGAATTGGCCTCCCACACCTTGATGTGAACTAGTGTTGAAATCGTTACCCCCTACAACATGATAACAACCAGACTCCAAGCAAAAAGGGTGATAACTCACGATTGAAAGGAAAAATAAAGCGCAACAATACTAATAGAGGCAATAGATAAATAAATATATACTCTAGTTATATCTATTTACCTAGAACTAAACAAACAAAAATGTTAGTTACTATCACTACTTAGGTAGAGGCGCCATCTACAAATTAGTGCCAAGTAGCAACCAAAAACCAAATATTCACACTATTCACATATTCACAACAACCAAAATTATAGCACTCATTGTACTTAAAGTGAATCCCCAGCAACGGCGCCAAATTTGATGATGAGAATTATTGCCGGTTTAGTGATGAGCGGATAATTTATACGCTTTTTGGCATTGTTTTTAGGTAGTTTTTAGTATGATTTAGCTACTTTTTAGTATATTTTTATTATACTCTAGTTATATCTATTTACCTAGAACTAAACAAACAAAAATGTTAGTTACTATCACTACTTAGGTAGAGGCGCCATCTACAAATTAGTGCCAAGTAGCAACCAAAAACCAAATATTCACACTATTCACATATTCACAACAACCAAAATTATAGCACTCATTGCACTTAAAGTGAATCTCCAGCAACGGCGCCAAATTTGATGACGAGAATTATTGCCGGTTTAGTGATGAGCGGATAATTTATACACTTTTTGGCATTGTTTTTAGGTAGTTTTTAGTATGATTTAGCTACTTTTTAGTATATTTTTATTAATTTTTAAATAAAAATCACATTTCTAGACTTTACTATGAGTTTGTGTATTTTTCTGTGATTTCAGGTATTTTCTGGCTGAAATTAAGGGACCTGAGCAAAAATCTGATTCAGAAGCTGAAAAAGGACTACAGATGCTGTTGGATTCTGACCTCCCTATACTCGAAGTGGATTTTCTGGAGTTACAAAAGCCCAATTGGCGCGCTCTCAATTGCGTTGGAAAGTAGACATCCTGAGCTTTCCAGCAATATATAATAGTCCATACTTTGCCCGAGTTTTGACGACGCAAACTGTCGTTTAAACGCCAACTTCCTGCCCTATCCTGGCGTTAAACGCCAGAACTGAGTTACAAGCTGGAGTTAAATGCCCAAACTGGCACCAAAGCTGGTGTTTAACTCCAAGAAAAGCCTCTACATGTGAAAGCTTCAATGCTCAGCCCAAGCACACACCAAGTGAGCCCGGAAGTGGATTTTTGCATCATTTACTCATTTCTGTAAACCCTAGGTTACTAGTTTAGTATAAAAACTACTTTTAGAGATTTATTTTACATCTTTGGACGTTTAGTCCTTAGACCTATTGATAAACCACTATTTTATGGTTTATATTGTGCTTAATTGTGCAGTTTTATCAAATCTTTACCCACTTATTCATATGATTAGCATGCATTTATAATTCCTTCCTAAAAATACTTCATAGTTGAAAACTTGCTTCCTAGAGAATTTTAATTTTGTATTTTTAATTCTCCTTTCTTCCATTCGATGCCATAATTTGTGTGTTAAGTGTTTCAGGCTTTATAGGGCATGAATGACTTGGAGATTAGAAAGGAAGCTTGCAAAAATGGAAGGAACACAAGAAATTGAGGAGATGACCAGCGAGAAGTGATGCGGACGCATGGCTCACGCGACCGCGCGACATAGAGGAAATTGCAGTGACGCGGACGCATGGCTCACGCGACCGCACGGATTGGAAACTGAACAAGTGACGCGAAGGCGTGGACGACGCGCACCCGTGGCAAGGCAAAACGCTGGATGACGCGAACGCCTGGATGACGCGATCGCGTGACATGCGCGATCTGCAGAATCTGCAGAATTCACTGGGGGCGATTTTGGGCCCTGTTTTGACCCAGTTTTCGGCCCAGAAAAGCAGATTAGAGCCGGGGAACATGCAGAGACAAAACAACATTCATTCCGCATAGTTTTAGTTTTAGATCTGAATTTACTCCTCCTCTAGGTTTTCTCTCTATGCATTCATGGTTCTTAGGATTTTGATTTTATTGCTTTTTGGATTGGGATATTGAGAAGAGTTATTACCTCCGTCAAGACTTCGTCATTCTAGTTTGTTTCCTTACTTGTCACTTAATCTTTCATGTCCTTTATTTCCCAGTATTTTAATTTTAATTTTGTGACAACCCCTTCTAAATTGATAAGTGGATTTTCGGCTGGTTAAGGACTGTACTTGCAACGTATCTCTTATAATAAATTCTTAACTCGCCAATTTCTTCCACGTCAATTTTTGGCACCGTTGCCGGGGAGTTGCAATAGAGTGCTAAGTTATTGATTGGAATTTATTTATTTGCATTTTATTTTATTTTTGCTACTATGAGCTACATGTTTCTTTCGTTAAATGACGCGTTCACTTCCTGATCTAAGCTTGCCAGTATTTGATCCTGAGATTGAAAGAACTATTTCACGTATAAGGCAAGCTCACCGTCAGTTAGTCCTCTCCGAGGGCGAATCTGAAACGTCACTTGAAGAAGAAACAAGCTCCCTTTCTACTGATTCGGTTGATTTACGTGCAGGTGACATGGCAGAACCTAGGAGAGTTACTATCCAGGAGGCTGGAGCCCCTGATTTCACAATGTAACCATTTCAAGCACATCACCCAGCAGTAGCTACAGACTTTGAAATAAAGACTGCACTGCTGAATTTGATGCCTAAGTTTCATGACTTACCTGCTCAAGAGCCTATCAAGCACCTTAGGAATTTCCAAGCAGCCTGTTCTATTGTCAGGCGTGATGGTGCAGATAAAACTTCTATTTTGTTAAAAGCTTTCCCATTCTCTCTTGAGGAAAAGGCGAGAGAGTGGTACTACACTCAACCCGCAGCAACTGTTTCTGACTGGGATACGCTTAGAAGAGAATTTTTGGAAAAATTCTTTCCAGCTAAAGTTACTGATAAACTGAGGAAGGACATTTCCATGATTGTTCAGGACGAATCCGAGACTCTCTATGAATACTGGAAGCGCTTCAACAACCTTTTGGAAGCATGTCCCCACCATATGATTGACAAGATAGTGTTGCTCGGCTACGTCACACAGGGCATGAGGCCCCAAGATAAGACCACATTGGAAAGTGCTAGCAATGGGTCTATGAAAAAGTACAAGACCACTGATGAGATATGGCAATTGATCAGCGACTTGGCTGAGTCTACAAGGAATCACAGGCAGAAACAAGGCCGGTCAAAGGCTGTTGCAGAGGTATCTTCTAGCAAAGAAACTATTGCTCTGACTCAGAGTATATGTGAAATGACCAACTTACTAAAGCAGATGCAGTTGAGTCAACAACAAGCACAGCAAAGCCAACAGTTAGTCCCACAGAGAGTGTGTGGGATCTGTGCTGATTACAGCCACTATACTGATGAATGTCCGCAGCTCCAGCAGGAAGACAACACTGTGGCAGCCACTCATAACTTCTATGACCACCCCAACCAAGGGTACAATCAAGGTGGCAGTTACAACCATGGATGGCAGGACAGTTCTAACCAAGGTTGGAGAGATAATTCTAACCATAATTGGAGGGACAACAATAACAGAGGAGGCAAAGACAATCAAGGATATCAGAGGTGGAATAATAACAACAACAGGTAGCAGAACCAGAACCAGCCTTACAGAGTACCTCACCTGAGGCAGTCCCAAGGACCACAGCACAACCAACAACAAGTTCCACAGATCACTCAATCTAACTCCTCTCCGAGTGACGAGGCTCTTCAATCCATTGCACAAGGACAAAGGAACATGGAAAGTTCACTTAATGGCCTAGCATCCGTTATACAAGCTCTCATCTCTCAGCTGGCATCACCCAACACTTTAAACACTCAACATGCAAGCTCCAGTGGAATTCCTTCTCAACCATTGCCCAATCCAAAGGGTGGCATCAATGCCATCACCCTAAAGTCCGGAACCACACTGCAAGAGAGGAATCAGGAGGAGTCAATCTCATCAGAACACGCCTCAGCTGAAGAGGTGGTAGAAGTAGAGGATGCTGAAGAGGAAGAGGCGATACAAGACATGGGTGAAGAAGTAGAGGCTCAACCACAGAAAGAAGCACCCAAGGAGGCAGACCCTGCAGAAAATGCCCCCTATTCCATTTCCACAAATTACAAGGAAGCAGATGGAACTTGATCCCAAAATGGTAGAGATATTAAAAAAGGTTGAGGTAACTGATGAGCGGATAATTTATACACTTTTTGGCATTATTTTTAGTATCTTTTTAGTAGGATCTAGTTACTTTTAGGGATGTTTTCATTAGTTTTTACGTTAAATTCACATTTCTAGACTTTACTATGAGTTTGTGTGTTTTTCTGTGATTTTAGGTATTCTCTGGCTGAAATTGAGGGACCTGAGCAAAAATCAGATTCAGAGGTTGAAGAAGGACTGCTGATGCTGTTGGATTCTGACCTCCCTGCACTCAAAGTGGATTTTCTGGAGCTACAGAACTCAAAATGGCGCGCTTCTAATTGTGTTGGAAAGTAGACATCTAGGGATTTCCAGAAATATATAATAGTTCATACTTTGGCCGAGTTTAGACGATGCAAAAAGGCGTTGAACGCCAGTTCAACGCTGCAGTCTGGAGTTCAACGCTGCAGTCTGGAGTTAAACGCCAGAAACACATCACGAACCAGAGTTGAACGCCAAAAACACGTTACAACTTGGTGTTCAACTCCAAAAGAAGCCTCTGCACGTGGAAAGCTAAAGCTCAGCCCAAGCACACACCAAGTGGGCCCCGGAAGTGGATTTATGCATCAATTACTGACTTCTGTAAACCCTAGTAGCTAGTTTAGTATAAATAGGACTTTTTACTATTGTATTAGACATCCTGGACTGTATTTTTTATCCTGTGATCACGTTTTGGGGGCTGGCCTCTCGGCCATGCCTGAACCTTTCACTTATGTATTTTCAATGGTAGAGTTTCTACACTCCATAGATTAAGGTGTGGAGCTCTGCTGTTCCTCATGATTTAATGCAAAGTACTACTATTTTTCTATTCAATTCAGCTTATTCCACTTCTAAGATATCCATTCGCACCCAAGAACATGATGAATGTGATGATTATGTGACGCTCATCATCATTCTCACTTATGAACGCGTGCTTGACAAACACTTCCGTTCTACATGCAACCAAGCCAGAATGAGTATCTCTTAGATATCTAATACAGGGGACCGAGTCCGAGTTATTAGTATCTTCGTGGTATAAGTTAGAACCCATGGATGGCCATTCCTGAGATCCGGAAAGTCTAAACCTTGTCTGTGGTATTCCGAGTAGGATCTGGGAAGGGATGGCTGTGACAAACTTCAAACTCGCGAGTGCTGGGCATAGTGACAGACGCAAAAGGAGAATTTGAAAAACTCCATAACCATTTGATATCCGCCTGACTGAGATTTACAAGGTGACCATAGCTTGCTTCATACCAACAATCTCCGTGGGATCGACCCTTACTCACGTAAGGTTTTATTACTTGGACGACCCAGTACACTTGCTGGTTAGTTGTGCGAAGTTGTGAAGTTATGCTTGGACCATGGTATTGTGCACCAGTTATTGGCACCATTGCCAGGGAGAGAATGAACAACAAATTTTACAACCTAATCTGAGTAACAATTTCGCATTATCAAGTTTTTGGCGCTGTTGCCGGGGATTGTTCGAGTTTGGACAACTGACGGTTCATCGTGTTGCTCAGATTAGGTAATTTTCTTTTTGTTTTATTTTCAAAAATTTTTCAAAAAAAAAAATCTTTCAAAAATTTCTCATCTGTTTTCGAAAATTATTCTAAAATTTTTAAGAATGAATTCTAGTGTTTCATGAAGCATGTTGAAGCCTGACTGGCTGTAAAGCCATGTTTAAATACATTTGGACTGGGGCTTCCAACCCAACATTATCAAGAGCAAGCTAGTTGTTGCTAATCCACCTGCTGCTGTTCCTGATCCACCTGATTTACATGCTAAAGCTTGACTGGCTATTAAGCCATGTCTAACCCTCAGATTGGAGCTTTAGACTAAGAGTGCAAGATTCCTGGAATTCATATTAAAAATTTTGGAATCCTTATTTTTCTTTTTCACAAATAATTTTCGAAAAATACAAAAAAATTATAAAACCATAAAAATAAAAAATATTTTGTGTTTCTTGTTTGAGTCTTGAGTCATATATCTTTTTAAAACATATCTTTTTTCAAAAAAAATTTGATTTTAAAATATCTTTTCTAACTTCTTATCTTCTTATCTTTTCAAAATTAATTTTCAAATTTGTTTCAACTAACTAATTAACTTTTTGTTTGTTTCTTATCTTTTTCAAAACTACCTAACTAACTCTCTCCCTCTAATTTTCGAAAATCTCTTCCCTCTTTTTCAAAAATTCTTTTTAATTAACTAATTGTTTCAATTTTTAATTTTAATTTGATTTCATTCCTAATTTTTGAAAATCACTAACCCCTTTTCAAAATTTTATTTTTGAAAATCCTCCTTCTCTCTCATCTCCTTCTATTTATTTATTCACCTACTAACACTTCATCTCACCCAAATTCGAACCCCCTCTTCCATCTGTGTTCGAATTTTCTCTTCTTCCCTTCTTTACATTACATTCTTTTCTTCTTCTACTCAAACAGGGGAACCTCTATACCTGGGTAAAAACATCCCTATTATTATTATTTTTCTGTTCCCTCTTTTTCATATGAGCAGGAGCAAGGACAAGAATATTCTTGTTGAACCAGATCCAAAACCTGAAAGGACTCTGAAGAGGAAACTAAGAGAAGCTAAATTACAACAATCCAGCAAGCACCTTTCAGAAATTTTCGAACAAGAAGAGGAGATGGCAGCCAAAAATAATAATAATGCAAGGAGGATGCTTGGTGTCTTTACTGCACCTAATTCCAATTTACATGGAAGAAGCATCTCCATCCCTACCATTGGAGCAAACAATTTTGAGCTGAAACCTTAATTAGTTTCTTTGATGCAGCAGAACTGCAAGTTCCATGGACTTCCATATGAAGATCCTTTTCAGTTCTTAACTGAATTTTTGCATATCTGTGATACTGTTAAGACTAATGGAGTAGATCCTGAAGTCTACAGGCTCATGCTTTTCCCGTTTGCTGTAAGAGACAGAGCTAGAATATGGTTGGATTCTCAACCTAAAGATAGCCTGAACTCTTGGGATAAGCTGGTCAAGGCTTTCTTAGCCAAGTTCTTTCCTCCCCAAAAGCTGAGTAAGCTTAGAGTGGATGTTCAAACCTTCAGACAGAAAGAAGGTGAATCCCTTTATGAAGCTTGGGAGAGATACAAGCAACTGACCAAAAAGTGTCCTTCTGATATGCTTTCAGAATGGACCATCCTAGATATATTCTATGATGGTCTGTCTGAATTAGCTAAGATGTCATTGGATACTTCTGCAGGTGGATCCATTCACCTAAAGAAAACGCCTGCAGAAGCTCAAGAACTCATTGACATGGTTGCTAATAACCAGTTCATGTACACTTCTGAGAGGAATCCTGTGAGTAATGGGACGCCTAAGAAGAAGGGAGTTCTTGAAATTGATACTATGAATGCCATATTGGCCCAGAATAAAATATTGACTCAGCAAGTCAATATGATTTCTCAGAGTCTGAATGGAATGCAAGCTGCATCCAACAGTACTCAAGAGGAACCTTCCGAAGAAGAAGCTTATGATCCTGAAAACCCTGCAATAGCAGAGGTGAATTTCATGGGTGAACCATATGGAAACACCTATAATCCCTCATGGAGAAATCACCCAAATCTCTCATGGAAGGATCAACAAAAGCCTCAACAAGGCTTTAATAATGGTGGAAGAAATAGGTTTAACAATAGTAAACCTTTTCCATCATCCACTCAGCAACAGACAGAGAACTTTGAACAAAATACCTCTAATTTAGCAAATTTAGTCTCTGATCTATCTAAGGCCACTGTGAGTTTCATGAATGAAACAAGGTCCTCCATTAGAAATTTGGAAGCACAAGTGAGCCAGATGAGTAAAAGGATCACTGAAATCCCTCCTAGTACTCTCCCAAGCAATACAGAAGAGAATCCAAATGGAGAGTGCAAGGCCATTGAATTAATTACCATGGCCGAACCTGTAAGGGAGGTTGAGGACGTGAATCCCAGTGAGGAAGACCTCCTGGGACGTCTAGTGATCAATAAGGAGTTTCCCTTTGAGAAACCAAAGGACTCTGAGGCTCATCTAGAGACCATAGAGATTCCATTGAACCTCATTACGCCCTTCATGAGCTCTGATGAGTATTCTTCTTCTGAAGAGAATGAGGATGTTACTGAAGAGCAAGTTGCCAAGCTCCTTGGTGTAATCATGAAGCTGAATGCCAATTTATTTGGTAAAGAGACTTGGGGAGATGAACCTCCCCTGTTCACCAATGAACTAAATGCATTAGATCAACTGAGATTGCCTCAGAAGAAATAGGATCCTGGAAAGTTCCTAATACCTTGTACCATAGGCACCATGACCTTTGAGAAGGCTCTATGTGACCTTGGGTCAGGGATAAACCTCATGCCCCTCTCTGTAATAGAGAAACTGGGAATCTTTGAGGTGCAAGCTGCTAAAATCTCATTAGAGACTGTCAAGCTATTGACATTAAAGAAGCACTTGTTGGGAGGCAACCTAATTTTTATTTATCTAATTTTATTTTTATTTTTATTGTTCTTTCATGTTTTATTAGGTTCATGATCATGTGGAGTCACAAAATAAATAGAAAAATCAAAAACAGAATCAAAAATAGCAAAAGAAAAATCACACCCTGGAGGAAGAACTTACTGGCATTTAAACGCCAGTAAGGAGCATCTGGCTGGCGTTCAACGCCAGAACAGAGCATGGATCTGGCGTTGAACGCCCAAAACAAGCAGCATCCTGGCGTCTGCACACTGAGGAAAGCTGGCGCTGAATGCCAGAAACAAGCATAGAACTGGCGTTCAACGCCAGAAACATGCTACATCTGGGCGTTGAACGCCTAGAACAAGCATCAGTTCGGCGTTTAAACGCCAGAATTGCATGCAAAGGTGTTTTACATGCCTAATTGGTGCAGGGATGCAAATCCTTGACACCTTAGGATCTGTGGACCCCACAAGATCCTTACATACCTCCACTCACTTTACCTCCTCATAATCCTATATCACCCTTTCCCAAGAACCCTTCACCACTCACATCCATTACCCCCCTAAAACCATCATACAACCACCTACACCCACCCACTCAAGTTCAAACCATCAACTCACCTCCATATCTTTTTCTTCTTCTACTATTCTTTCTTCTTTTGCTCGAGGGCGAGCAATATTCTAAGTTTGGTGTGGTAAAAGCATAGCTTTTTTGTTTTTCCATAACCATTGATGGCACCTAAGGCCAGAGAAACCTCTAGAAAGAGAAAAGAGAAGACAAAAGCTTCCACCTCCAAGTCATAGGAGATGGAGAGACTCATCTCAAGGGTCTATAGCTCAGTGGTAGAATATTTGACTGCAAATCAAGAGATCCCTGAGATACCTCAAGGGATGCACTTTCCTCCACAGAACTATTGGGAGCAAATCAACACCTCCTTAGGAGAACTAAGTTTCAACATGGGACAACTAAGGATGGAACATCAAGAGCACTCCATCATACTCCATGAAATTAGAGAAGATCAAAAAGCAATGAGGGAGGAGCAACAAAGACAAGGAAGAGATATAGAAAAGCTCAAGGACATCATTGGTTCCTCATGAAGGAAACGCCACCATCACTAAGGTGGACTCATTCCTTGTTCTTAAATTTTCTGTTTTTCGTTTTCTTATGTTAAATGTTTATCTATGTTTGTGTCTTTATTACATGATCATTAGTGTCTAAGTGTCTATGCCTTAAAGTAGTGAATATGAATCCATCACCTCTCTTAAATGAAAAATGTTTTAATTCAAAAGAACAAGAAGTACATGAGTTTCGAATTTATCCTTGAACTTAGTTTAATTATATTGATGTGGTGACAATGCTTCTTGTTTTCTGAATGAATGCTTGAACAATGCATATGTCTTTTGAAGTTGTTGTTTAAGAATGTTAAATATGTTGGCTCTTGAAAGAATGATAACAAGGAGACATGTTATTTGATAATCTGAAAAATCATACAAATTATTCTTGAAGCAAGAAAAAGCAGTGAATACAAAAGCTTGCAGAAAAAAAATGTGGCGAAAAAAAATAGAAAAAGAAAAAGCAAGCAGAAAAAGCCAAAAGCTCTTAAAACCAAAAGGCAAGAGCAAAAAGCCAATAACCCTTAAAACCAAAAAAAAAGGG
>NC_029789.2:45559791-45603133 GCF_000816755.2 Arachis ipaensis | reverse complement strand
ATGATTTCAGGTATTTTCTGGCTGAAATTGAGGGACCTGAGCAAAAATCAGATTCAGAGGTTGAAGAAGGACTGCTGATGCTGTTGGATTCTGACCTCCCTACACTCAAAGTAGATTTTCTAGAGCTACAGAACTCCAAATGGCGCGCTTCTAATTGCGTTGGAAAGTAGACATCCAGGGCTTTCCAGTAATATATAATAGTCCATACTTTTGCTGATTTTAGATGACGAAAAAGGGCGTTGAATGCCAGTTCTACGCTGCAGTCTGGAGTTAAACGCCAGAAACACGTCACGAACCAGAGTTGAACGCCAAAAACACGTTACAACTTGGCGTTCAACTCCAAAAGAAGCCTCTGTACGTGGAAAGCTAAAGCTCAGCCCAAGCACACACCAAGTGGGCCCCGGAAGTGGATTTATGCATCAATTACTTACTTCTGTAAACCCTAGTAGCTAGTTTAGTATAAATAGGACTTTTTACTATTATATTAGACATCCTGGATTGTATTTTTGATCCTGTGATCACGTTTTGGGGGCTGGCCTCTCGGCCATGCCTGAACCTTTCACTTATGTATTTTCAACGGTAGAGTTTCTACACTCCATAGATTAAGGTGTGGAGCTCTACTGTTCCTCATGATTTAATGCAAAGTACTACTGTTTTTCTATTCAATTCAGCTTATTCCGCTTCTAAGATATCCATTCGCACCCAAGAACATGATGAATGTGATGATTATGTGACGCTCATCATCATTCTCACTTATGAACGCGTGCTTGACAAACACTTCCGTTCTACATGCAACTAAGCTAGAATGAGTATCTCTTAGATATCTAATACAGGGGACCGAGTACGAGTTATTAGTATCTTCGTGGTATAAGTTAGAACCCATAGATGGCCATTCCTGAGATCCGAAAAGTCTAAACCTTGTCTGTAGTATTCCGAGTAGGATCTGGGAAGGGATGGCTGTGACGAACTTCAAACTCGCGAGTGCTGGGCGTAGTGATAGATGCAAAAGGATAGTAAATCCTATTCCAGTATGATCGAGAACCTCCAGATGATTAGCCATGCCGTGACAGAGCATTTGGACCATTTTCACAGAGAGGATGGGATGTAGCCATTGACAACGGTGATGCCCTTACAGAAAGCTTGCCATGGAAAGGAGTAAGACTGATTGGATGAAGACAGCTGGAAAGCAGAGATTCAGAGGGACGAAAGCATCTCTATACGCTTATCTAAAATTCTCACCAATGAATTACATAAGTATTTCTATCTTTATTTTCTATTTATTTATTATAATTCGAAAAACTCCATAACCATTTGATATCCGCCTGACTGAGATTTACAAGGTGACCATAGCTTGCTTCATACCAACAATCTCCGTGGGATTGACCCTTACTCACGTAAGGTTTTATTACTTGGACGACACAGTACACTTGCTGGTTAGTTGTGCGAAGTTGTGAAGTTATGCTTGGACCATGGTATTGTGCACCAGTTATTGGCGCCATTGCCAGGGAGAGAATGAACAACAAATTTTACAACCTCAGAGTAACAATTTCGCATGTATCAGTAACTGTTCTCCTTTTTGATGTTATTCAGCAAGTACCTAAATACGCAAAGTTTCTAAAAGATTTATGCATACATAAAGACAAAATTAATGAATTAGAAACTATTCCTTTAGGTAGTTCTATATCTGCTTTAATGGGAGGTATACCTGAAAAGTGTAGTGATCCAAGTCCATGTATGGTTAATTGTACTATTGGTGGTGTAATATTTTCTGACTGCATGTGTGATTTAGGAGCATGCATTAGTATAATGCCTTTGTCTATATATGATACTTTGAGGCTCCCTCCCTTAAAAAGGTTGGCAGCTCATTTTGTGTTAGCAGATAAAAGCATTATTACAATGGTTGGAGTTGCTGAAGATGTATTAATGAGCATTAAGGGGCTCACATTTCCCATTGACTTCTACATTCTGGAAATGCCCCTTAATGACTCAGGAAGGCCATCATCAATCCTGCTTGGAAGACCATTCCTGAAGACTTCAAAATTCAAGCTGGACGCATTTTCTGGAACTTATTCTTTTGAAATAGATGGCAGAATAGTGAAATTCAGTTTAAATGGAGCTATGGAGCACCCTCTGGATGATTATTCTATCTTCTAGTGTGACATCATAGATGAAACTATGGCTGAAGTTCACCAGGAGGAGTTAGAAGAGAAGTACACAGGACAAAATCCAAGTGTGGGGACACTCTTGGAGGACAATGAGAGCGCCTTGCCATTATCACCAGCCCCAGATAATCCAGAGCCTGACCATGAGCAGAAATTGGAATTAAAGCCCCTCCCTCCACACCTCAAGTATGCTTACCTTGAGGACAAGCAAAAGTTTCCAGTTATTATTGCAAGGGAACTCACTTCCCAACAAGAAGAACAGCTACTCAGTATGCTGAGAAAACACAAAAGAGCAATTGGATGGAGCTTGGTAGACATAGAAGGCATCAACCCTCAAATTTGTGAGCACAGAATATTTTTAGAAGAGGGAGCTAGGCATGTTCGTCAACCCCAGAGAAGACTGAATCCCACTATCTTGGAGGTTGTCAAAAAGGAAGTGACCAGACTACTTGAGGCAGATATCATCTACCTCATCTCAGACAGTGAATGGGTAAGCCCAGTACAAGTGGTGCCCAAGAAGTCTGGAGTCACTACAGTGAAGAATGAGCATGGAGAGCTCATAGCAACCAGAGTACAGAACGCCTGGAGAGTCTGCATTGATTACAAGCGTCTCAACCAAGCCACTCGTAAGGATCACTACCCCCTTCCATTCATTGACCAAATGCTGGATCGCTTGTCAGGTAAATCACATTATTGCTTTTTAGATGGTTACACAGGCTATTTCCAGATTCATATCGCTCTTGAAGATCAGGAAAAGACTACTTTTACATGTCCTTTTGGGACTTATGCTTATAAGAGAATGCCCTTTGGCTTGTGCAATGCACCAGCTACTTTCCAAAGGTGCATGATGAGTCTTTTCTCTGACCTTATTGAGGACTGTACGGAGGTTTTTATGGATGATTTTAGCGTTTATGGTGATTTCTTTAGCCTTTGCTTAGATAGTTTATCTAGAGTATTAGATAGATGTGTCAGTACAAACCTTGTATTGAATTTTGAAAAATATCACTTTATGGTTAAACAAGGGATTGTACTAGGACATGTTGTGTCCAATACTGGCATTTCTGTAGATCCAGCAAAGGTGGATATTATTTCTAGTTTACCTTACCCCTCCTCTATGAGGGAAGTCCGTTCGTTCCTTGGCCATGCAGGTTTTTACCGGATATTCATTAAGGACTTCAGTAAGGTAACACTTCCCTTATCCAGATTACTGCAGAAAAATATTGAGTTCAAGTTCAGTGAAGATTGCAAACAGGCATTTGATAAGCTAAAGACCGCCCTGACTCAAGCTCCAATTGTGAGAGGACCTGACTGGAGCCAGCCATTCGAAATCATGTGCGATGCTTCCAACCATGCAGTAGGAGCAGCGCTGGCTCAGCGTGAAGGTAAGGATCCTTTTGTCATTGCTTATGCGTCTAAGACTTTAGACACAGCTCAGTCTAATTACACTACTACTGAAAAAGAGCTTCTTGCTATTATTTTTGCTCTGGATAAATTCCGAGCCTATTTACTTGGTAGTAGTGTACTCAGACCACGCAGCTCTAAAGTATTTATTAGCTAAAAAGGAGTCCAAACCAAGGCTTATACGTTGGATACTTCTACTACAAGAATTTGATTTAGAAATTAAAGATAGGAGTGGTAACCAAAATCTAGTGGCAGACCACTTGAGTCGCCTTGAGCACATTAAGGATACCTCCACTCCTATAAATGATAATTTCCCATTTGATAACCTGCAAGCAGTATCTGAAGTAGTCCCTTGGTATGAACCTGTAGCTAATTATCTAGTTAGCCTCACTTTTCCTCCAAACTTTACTAAGCATCAAAGAAACAAGCTGAAAAGCGAGTCCAAATATTATATATGGGATGACCCATATTTATGGAGATGTGGCGCTGACCAGGTAATTAGAAGGTGTGTGCCTCAATCAGAATTCCAGTCCATTTTAGAGGCCTGCCACTCATCTGAGAGTGGAAGACATTTTGGCCCTCAAAGAACAGCTAGAAAAATCTTAGACTGTGGATTCTGGTGGCCTACTCTTTTTAAAGACGCTGCTGAATTTTATAAATCTTGTTCCCCATGCCAAAGGTTTGGTAATATATCCAAGAGGGGTGAGATGCCTCAACAGACTATGCTTTTCTGTGAAATTTTTTATGTTTGGGGCATCGAATTCATGGGTCCATTTCCAAATTCTAATGGTTATTTTTACATATTGTTAGCTGTAGATTACGTTTCTAAATGAGTGGAAGCAATTCTCACCCGTAATGATGATGCTAACACTGTTGTTTCCTTTGTGAGAAACCACATTATTTGTCGCTTTGGATCACCACGAGCAATCGTGAGCGATCAAGGCACCCATTTCTGTAACAGGAGACTAACAAGATTACTAAAGAAGCATGGGATAGTTCATAAAGTGGCAATAGCCTACCACCCTCAGACTAATGGGCAAGCAGAGGTGTCAAACAAAGAGATCAAGCGTATATTGCAGAAGATAGTCAAACCTCATAGAAGAGACTGGAGCACCAGGCTACAAGATGCACTCTGGGCATACAGAACTGCATACAAGACACCCATTGGAATGAGCCCCTTCCGCTTAGTTTATGGAAAAGCCTGTCACCTCCCAGTTGAGGTAGAGCACAAAGTCTTTTGGGCAGTAAAGGAGTGCAACATGGGATTTGAGAAAGCCGGAGCTGAAAGGAAGTTGCAACTGCAAGAATTAGAAAGCCTTCGCCTAGAAGCTTATGAAAACTCAAGGCTATACAAGAAAAAGATGAAGGCTGTACATGATAAGCACATCAAGAGGAGAGAGTTCCAACCTAGGGATTTAGTTCTCCTTTACAACTCTAGACTGAGGCTCATGCCAGACAAGTTGAGATCAAAATGGGAAGGTCCATATAGAGTAGAGAAGGCTGAGCCATACGGAGTTTTCCACCTGAGTCATCCTTCAAGATCTGAATTCATCAAAGTTAATGGAAATCGTTTGAAGCTATATCATGGTGAGAAGGTGACGAAAAACAAGGAGTTAGAAATCTTCCTCTTGGAAGATCCACTCACAGTAGAAGACTGAGCTAGTGGAGCGTCCAACTTACGGACGTTAAAGCAAAGTGCTAGGTGGGAGACAACCCACCATGGTATGATCGTTCCTTTCTTTATTCTTAGTTTTCTTTTTCAATAACTCTTCTCCTTATTAGCACATTTAGTTTGCATCTGTATTTGCATATTTTTATTTTTATTTTACTAAAAAAAAAGAGAGATTGGGAGAGCACGCGATGCGACAGCGTCGCCGACGCATCCGCGTCGCAGATGGCTCAGAAAGAATAAGAAATTGAACAGAAAGTCACACGGAAGCGTGGCTGGAGGCGTGCCTTTGGCACAAATCACCCCACGTGACCACGTCGCTGACGCGTCCGCGTCACATGGGAAACATGCCTCCCACGCGTCCGCGTCACTCACACGGACGCGTGAACTGAAAATCGACGTCAGAAAGGGTGCACGACCGAAAGTTGTGCTAGAGTGGTGCTAGACTGGTGCTGAATGCACAAGCCTTACCACGCGGACGCATGGCTCACGCGTCTGCGTCATATCCCTATAATGGCCACTTACGCGATCGCATCGACCACGCGACCGCGTCACCATGGAATTTGGCAATAATGAGTTTGAACAGAGAGTTGTGCGAGCGCGAGGCTGCCCTCGCGCCAGTAGCACAAAACGCGTCACGCGTCCACGTGACCGACGCGACCGCGTCGATTCATTTAAGCGCCATCCGCGCAAACGCGTACCCCACGCGTCCGCGTCGCTTGCGCCGCACAGCTTATCCTAATTTGCCAAATATCTTATCTTTCTCTTCCCCAAATCCTACTTTTTCTTTTCCCTCCTCATTATTTTCTTCCCCTTTCTTCCTCCTTCCTTCTTTCTCACTTTTTACTTTCTCTCTCTCACCACCATTATCAAGGTTTTTCTTTTCTTCTTCCCTCCTTACTTTTCTATTCTTTTTCTTAATTTATGTTTTCTTCTTCTTTTCTTTTTCTTTTTACTTGCATTATCCATGTTTTCCTTTTCTTTCTTTTTCTTTTAATTGGTGTTAGAAATTTATTAGGGTCATTATTATTCCTTATGGTTTGCTTGTAGATTGTTAAGGACTTGTTTGGCAATTATATATTAATTTTTCAGGGTTGCTTGCATGTTCAATTTATTATTTTCATTAGCTTTTTATCATGCATTCTATGTGTTTGTGAAAATGCCCGTATGGCATTGTGCACTATTTTTGGATTTCTTTTAATCTACCACTCTATATGCCTGTTTTTCACAAAACCCTTTTTTATATTTTATTATTTAAATATAATTGTCATTACAAACAAATTATTAGTTTGAAAAGCTTGGTAATCTAACTTGGACATTGAATGCTTGATCTATGCTACTCATGCCTTTGCCTGCATGCCAATAAACACCTAGCATTTAATTGTCCCCATATGCACTTGCTATATTTCCATTGATGATTTTCCACATGTAGTCATGACCATGTGTTACCATCATTCATCTTTTAATGTGCATTGATTACCACTTTTCCGGCCCTCTTCCTTGCTCCAACCCTTGACATTTTAACATACTTTTCCTTTCTTTCTTTCAGGATGGCCACCAAGAAAGGCAAGGAGAAAGCTGCTCCCAAATCAACAGCAAGGAGAGGAACAAAACGAGCATTAGTGGCGGAGCCATCTTCAACTGCAGTTAAGCCCTCAACAAAAAGAATTAAGAGGATTATAAAGGTTGATGATAAAGAGAAAGCCTTCCCAGCAAAGGACACTGCGCGATTTACCAATCGCTACTGTGAGCAGATGTTCCCCATCCTGGCAGAAAGGAGTTACAACAACGAATACCTTCTTATCCTCCCAAACCATATTACTAAATTTGTTGAGCCGCAAATTGCACGAAGACAATGGGGTTTCCTACAGAGACAGCCACGGCAGGTTAATCTTTCCTGGGTAGTCGAGTTCTACTCCAACTTCCACCTGCCGACCCTGCAGTCTGTCTATGTCTGTCAGAAGCAAATCCCCATTACAAAAGAGGCCATTCAACAAACTTTAGATCTTCCCCCTACTCCAGAAGGACTGGACACATTTCAAGAGGCCGCACTCAAGCGCCAGATGTACCTATTTAACTGGGCCGCTATTCTCAGAGTTATCACCCTACCTGGCAGTAGATGGATCTACGGATACCATCGTTCCCGTCCTAAGGAAATATTGGCTTCTGCACTTACCTTAGAGGCTCGCGTATGAGCACAGATTATGTCCCATTACGACTTTCCGAGCACTCACGAGTCCTTCTTCACTGCAGACATGGCCGTTCTACTATGGTGCATCCTTATAGATCAACCTCTGAACCTACCAAGACACATCCGGAATGCTATGGAACACGTACAAATTGCGGGAAACTTACCTTTTCCCATCTTGGTCTCAGATCTTGTCTCAGCAGCCGGAGTCTTCTACAGAGCTGGGGATACCAAAGCCATGCTTCCACGGGATGATCAGTATGTCCCTAACGGGAAATATATCAGACCTCCAGCAGCCACTACATGCCAGCCTACTGAACCGGCTGAAGTCATTCCTCCTTCAACACCACAAGCACCTACAACCAATCAACTGCTCCATCAGATACTTCAAAGGTTGGATCGGCAGGAACATATACATGGTTACATTATTTAACCATAATTATTTTGTTCTTGTGTGTTTACTTCTCTAAGATTGTAATTTATATTTTGTTTCATCCTATATGTCCAATGTTTAATATATTTATATGCTTGCATATGATTGAGGCCATTATTTGTTTAGCTCACTTATCCCAAATAAGCCTATCCTTTCAATTACCTTTGTTAGACACTTTGAGCTTTTAAATTCCATTTGTTCTTTGTTTTACCACATTACTAGCCTTAAGTGGAAAAACAATTATATATCCTAATTGAATCTTTGGTTAGCTTAAGATAAAATTATGTGTTAATTAAGTATGGGAAAATTGTTGGAACAAAAGATAATAAGGGAATGTGTCATGATGATATAATGGGAATTTGGGTACCTATTCATGTGAAACTATAAAAAATTAAAAATCTATGTGCATTGATAAACTACGTTTATATTTATGTTCGAAAAAAAAAGAAAAAAATCCAAAAATATTCAATAATTAAATAAGGGGACAAAATTACCCCAATGTTAAGTTAAGAATTCAAAGATCAATGCATGTATGATAAAATTAAAATAAAAGTTGATACATGAGTAAGGAACGTGAAAAGAAAATTTTGGGTAGCTAGGTGTGAAATTTAAGCTATAAAGAATATATATATGTGTTAGGTAAAAGCTTGGGTTAATTAAAGATTCAATTTATAAGCTTACTTAGCCATATATGTACCCTTACCCATACCTTGGCCCCATTACAACCTTGAAAAGACCTCATGATGTTTGCATTGGTATATTAATTGTTGTTGATTGGTTAGGTGAAGAACAAAAAATTAGAAAGCATGATTAGAGAATGATAGAGTGATTACCCTATACACTAGAGAGACTAGAGCATACATACATCATCAGTGAGGGTTCAATGCTTGAGTTCTATGTTCCCTGCTTTCATGAGCTACCTTCTTGCATTTTTATCTATTTTTACTGAATAAGAATTGAATTAGTTGAATTTGATTTGTGATTGTCTTGAAGAGCTTATTTACTTTTGACCAAGTGGACAAGAATCATATATTTGCATTCACATATATAGGTTGCATTGCATTGCATGAGTTTTACATGTTCCTACTCATTTTGTTTTATCTCCTTTAACTAAGCATGAGGACATGCTAATGTTTAAGTGTGGGGAGGTTGATAAACCACTATTTTATGGTTTATTGAAGGCATGGACGACGCGCACGCGTGGCAAGGCAAAACGCTGGATGACGCGAACACCTGGATGACGCGATCGCGTGACATGCGCGATCTGCAGAATCTACAGAATTCGCTGGGGGCGATTTTAGGCCCTATTTTGACCCAGTTTTCGGTCCAGAAAAGCAGATTAGAGCCGGGGAACATGCAGAGACAAAACAACATTCATTCCGCATAGTTTTAGTTTTAGATCTGAATTTACTCCTCCTCTAGGTTTTCTCTCTATGCATTCATAGTTCTTAGGATTTTGATTTTATTGCTTTTTGGATTGGGATATTGAGAAGAGTTATTACCTCCGTCAAGACTTCGTCATTCTAGTTTGTTTCCTTACTTGTCACTTAATCTTTCATGTCCTTTATTTACTCAGAGTTTCTCTTGGATTATTTCTAGAATTTATTTATACAAGAACTATTTTTATTTTTAATTGATCCTTTTGATTATTATTTATCATGTCTTTCAGTATTTCTCTTCCTTATTTTGTGAAATTTACATTCATAATGAGCGATTAGTTCCATAACTTGATTGGGAGATGATTGAAAGGAGAACCTTGAGTTGGATTACTCAAGAGAAAAATTGTAATTGGGTTTATTGTTGGATCGCCCTCTAGTCACTGACACTAGTCCTTCTCAAGGGAGAGGATTAGGACTTGTGAATAGAAATTGCCTTCCAACTTGCTTGACTTTCCTCTACCTAGTAAAAGATAACTAAGCAGAACAACCTTCAATTATTATTTTAATCTTGGGAGAACTCCATCAAGGATAGGGCTTCCAACTAATCTACTCCCAGTCAAGGTCTTTATTTAAATTACATAAATTTTCAGATTTATTTCCCTGTTTATCAACTCAAACCATTTTAGAAAACATCCGATTAATAAAATAGCATACCTTTCTACAACTCGTTGGGAGACGACCTGGGATTCATACTCCCAGTATTTTAATTTTAATTTTGTGACAACCCCTTCTAAATTGATAAGTGGATTTTCGGCTGGTTAAGGACTGTACTTGCAACGTATCTCTTATAATAAATTCTTAACTCGCCAATTTCCGCCACGTCACCTATCTTATGTTCCTATTTTGACTATTGTACACGTTTGGAGGCCGGCCATTCGGCCATGCCTGGACCATTATCACTTATGTATTTTCAACGGTGGAGTTTCTACACCCCATAGATTAAAATGTGGAGCTCTGCTGTTCTTCATGAATTAATGCAAAGTACTATTATTTTTCTATTCAATTCAAGCTTTTTCTTATTCTAAGATATTCATTCGCACCCAAGAACATGATGAATGTGATGATTATGCGACACTCATCACCATTCTCACTTATGAACGCGTGCCTGACAACCACTTCTGTTCTACATGAAAACAAGCTTGAATGTGTATCTCTTAGCCTCCATTCCGAAAGATCGGAGTCTTCGTGGTATAAGCTAGAATCAATTGGCAGCATTCTTGAGATTCGGAAAGTCTAAACCTTGTCTGTGGTATTCCGAGTAGGATCTAGGATGGGATGACTGTGACGAGCTTCAAACTCGCGAGTGTTGGGCGTAGTGACAGACGCAAAAGGATTAATGGATCCTATTCCAACATGAGTGAGAATCGACAGATGATTAGCCGTGCGGTGACAGCGCATTTGGACCATTTTCACTGAGAGGACGGACGGTAGCCATTGACAATGGTGATCCCCCAACATACAGCTTGCCATGGAAAGGAGTATGAATGATTGAATGAAGGCAGTAGGAAAGCAGAGATTCAGAAGGAGAAAAGCATCTCCATACGCTTATCTAAAATCCCACCAATGAATTACTTAAGTATTTTTATTTTATTTTATATTTTATTTATATTTTAATTATCAAAACTTTATAACCATTTGAAATCTGCCTGACTGAGATTTACAAGATGACCATAGCTTGCTTCAAGCCGACAATCTCCATGGGATCGACCCTTACTCGCGTAAGGTTTATTACTTGGACGACCCAGTGCACTTGCTGGTTAGTTGTGCGGAGTTGTGAAAAGGAGTTGAGATTACAATCGTGCGTACCAAGTTTTTGGCGCCGTTGAGATCACAATTTCGTGCACCATTTAGCATCAATCAAAACAGGAATCAATTCGTTGGTAGCATAGTCCAAACCAACAATGAATTCTCAAGATCAAATATTTAATCCAAAGGATATGTCACAATTAAAAACCAATTCAATTCCGGGAGTTTCAATTCCCGGGTCGTCTCCCAAAGACACTTGAGATCAATGAGTGTACAATTTTGGTTGTGAAGATTATGAGGTTTTCACTAAAGAGATAAACATATAAAGCAATAAAAAAAACATGCAAAATTGAAATGAATGAACTAATAAAGGAATTAATAAAGTAACCATGCAATATAGACAAATAAAGTGTAAAAGGAACTAATGCAAATGTGTATGAAGGAATTAAGGCATAAAAGGCATCTTGACTTGGAGTGAGTTAAGGGTCCTTTCCTTGTTGGAACCACAACTATGACAGCTAGAATGGATCAATCTCACTTGATTAACCCTAAGTAAGTTAAATGAGCATAAGTGTTCTTAACCCACAAATCCTAAATTGCTTGCTAATTGCCTTAGCAACAATCTAGTGTTAGTGGAAACAAGAACAATTAACAATCCAAAATTGACACTAAATGTTGGACATTCCAACTCTAGGAACTCAATTGCTCACTTTTCCCAAGCCAAGAGATAGAAAACTAGCCCAAAATCATACTTGACATTTTGTCAAACACTTGGTGGGCAAAAACCTTAAACATGGGAAAAATGAGAAAAAGCTTGAAACCAAAAGCAACAAATGATCTCAATCAACAATAAAGACTCAAGAAAGCATGTAACAATCATCAATCATCAAATTCATCAACAAGAAATAGAAATTGCAAGAGAGAAGTAAAATTTAACTATAACTTGAATTATAAGAAAGAGTAAGAACAATGTAACTATAAAGAGTAATAACAAAGAGATACTTACAATGGAAATTAGCAAAATCCAAGATCAAAATGGAAATGGCACTTGAATGTAAAAACCCTAGTAGAGATGATGAAAAAGTTAAAGAAAAACTATACTAAAGCTATCTACTACTACTCCTAAGCTACACTAATGTTATGCTATTGTATTGTCTTCCTTTTCCCTTCCTTATGAGCTAATTGGATTCAGAAATGAGCCTCCAAACCACCAAAATTGCGAGTCACGTGAGATTTTAATGAAGGCATGTGCGTCCATCTGTGCGGACGCACAGACGTGTGCGTCCGCACACTGCCGAAAATCTCTACCCGTGCTACGCACAGGAGGTTGTGCGCACGCACACTAGGTGATGCTTGAAGGGACGCGCAACACGCACGATGTGGCTCACGCGCACGCGTGGCTTTGAATTGATGGCTGTGCGTACGCACACTAGGCTGAGCTCTTCTCCTTTGATTCCTCATGCTTCCTCCACTTTGAATGCTCCTCTTCCATTTTCTCCAAGCCATTCCTGCCTTATACCTCTGAAATCACTCACAAATAACATTAAGGCATCGAATGGAAGGTAAATAGAATAAAATTAATCAAATTAGGCACAAAAGAGCATGTTTTTAATCAAGCACAAATTAGGAGGAAAGTTCAAATGCATGCTATTTAGTGGAATAAGTGCAAGTTTATATGATGAAATCCATTCAATTTCAACCAAAAATCATCATCAAATATGGATTCATCAGGGGCTGCGGTGGGGTCTGCATGGCTGGCAACAGGGGGCAGCAGGAGGGAAGATGCACGGGGCTGCTGCGAAGCGATCTGACGTTACAGAGCAAGAGCGGGATGAAGAGTTGCTTCAGCAGCGTCGACGGGAGGCTGGGTGGCATCGAAACGGACAACGGGGAAGTGCCGGTGGGGTACTAGGGCAGCGATGCAAGGTGAGGATTGGAGAACAATGACGGCGAGTTTTGGACGTGTATTGGAGGTTATGGTGAGATTAGGAATAACCGTACCTAGTGTAAATGCGTTTAAATGTTAATTCTAATTTTTCGAATTTGAAAATTTGAAATTAAATAATTAATTAATGATCTGATTTTTAATTTTAATTTACCTTCCTTCTTTAATCCATTATATATTCACATTGTTCACAATTATCATTATTTTCTTATACTCTCTCAAATAAAAAAGTAAATTAAATACCTAAAATATAAAATCATAATAAAATTTAAATTATAAAATTGTTAATTGAGTATAAATTTTATAAAATTTATTAATTTATTTATATTCAAAATATCAAAATATTTTAAGAGTTAAATCGATATTTTAACTAATATATTGTAAATTCTTCACTTTCTCTTTTGTAGTGAACACACTTTGCTAAGACTCAGCAAACCAAACCAACATAGCAGGCAGCCACTTGGAATTATTAAACTCCTTTTTTGTCTTTTTTGTTTATCCACAATCTCCCTTAATCTATTAGATTAAAGATTAATTTGTCGCGAATCTTAGTATTATTTAAGAGTCTGCTATTGTTCAATGAAGTCTCCATGCATAAAGTAAAATTCAAATTTCTAATACTTGCTTAAACGAACGAATTTATGACCATTTGACCAATCCAAGTTAGTTTATTAAACCCCTTTATTTGCATATGAAGCTTGAACGGATCACTTTCAGGATCAAAGATCTCTCCAAACGGAGAAACAACCAAGATTATGCACATGCATTACTTCTCTTTCAAGGATTGAGGATTCTAATATAACCTAGTTTGTCTATTATCCTACACACACCCCCTATCAGACATCAATTTAAGTGTATAATTTTAAATATGTACATAGTACACTATTAAAACAATTTAAAAATGTTCGAGTTATACAAAACGAAATAAATAAATAAAAGATAATTTACAAAAGTCTCTTTTAACATTAATAATGGGAAAATATCTAAAGAAGAATATCTAATAAGTTTGAAACAATGAATTACTTTAAATAGGGATATAACTAATAAAAAAGAAAAATTAATAATGCATAAACTTTTTAAAGGGTTTTACTAGATTCACTTTTTTTAATCAACAATCAACCAAGTACTGAACGAATTTATTAAGAGAACAAGAGAAAATTTTAAAGTAGAATAAAAATGTTGACTGATAAAAGGAACTGTTGCCAACCTTATTTAAAATGGACAATTATCCTTGTAAAAGTAAAATTATAAAATTGAACACTTAGTGAATTATCTTTAGTATATAATTACCATATTTTCATGTCGTATCGTATATTGTATATCTAATACATGTACTTTGTACGAATTCAATATAGGATCAAACAAAGAACACAGGCGTAGCCATTGAAAATCCTTCTGGAGAAGCCTCAGCGTAGTAAAAACATGTAAAGAATGTCCTAAGTCATGACTTGATTATCCGTACCCAGGTGATGAAGGTGATGAAAGAGGTAAAAGATGGGATTTCACATAAGACATTGTATCAAGTTTGAAGTTGATTGGTAGGAGAGAAAATTTGTGGTTGGAGGAGGTGAAGAGTGTGTGTAATGCCATAGAATGCATTGTTAGACACTTTTATGATAAAAGAGTTGGAAGGCTCGAGCGTATCCTTTTTCATCCCACAGAAGGGAAATTCAAGAAGCATATGAAGCATGTCTCTACTCAAATTGGACATGCTCTTCACATAAGATCAACCTACATAGACTGTATGACATGGATTTGGAATGCATTTGCTTATAAGCACGGGACATTGAGACACAAAATTATGTTTAGCGGACGAGACATGAATATAGATATTATGTCGTGAGACGCTGAATTAGTATATTCCGTAACCTTCTTGATAGGAAAGACACAAAAACACTAATAAGAGACACTAATTTTTTCATGTTTAGTTTCCAACCAGAAAATTCAAGCGCAAATAAAACGAAAGAATAGCACTAAACAATGCTCAAGGGGTTCTTGATTGACTTTTTGTATAGGTCTATGGATAGGAACTTGGAGTTGTTAGAAATGGACCGGGGGCTAATGCGTACTTTGTTTAGTGAGTGCACAAGCCATGAATAGAATCAAAAAGTGTGGGTGGAGCAATTGAAATTTACAGTTTAAGATTCTGAGTTCCTTATTGATTCTGAGTTCCTTAGTGTACAGAACTCACGCTATCTCAGAAAGGAAGAAAAGATGCGATTGCAAATTTGGAAGGACGTGAGAAGGGAATGCCATGGTATCAACCAGTGTTACTGAGGATGAAACCAACTCTGACATTGAGCAACAAGCTCAAGTAAAGAGACAGAGGTAACAAAGGCGCCATCCTCGAATCAGCATATCACGAGTCTCAAACAGCAAATCGAATAGCAACTGATGGATGGACTACAAGTACAAGAGATGGGAGAACTCAATAAAAGATCGAAGGTTTGGGTAGTGAACTGAGAGCCATTGCTTGAAAAATTCAGTTTGTTATTGATGAATATACAAGAGAACTGGAGCACAAACCGTGGAAACCCATGTTTTCATGTGCCAGAGTCGCTTTGTTATTGAACGGAAGTTGGATAGCATTGGGAGAAAGATTCAAGATTCCTCAAGAAGGATAAAGAAATGGTTTAGTGAAGTTTCAGACCGGAGCTGACTCGTTCTCTGCTGTTAACAGTTGCAGCAAAACAACTATCTCTTACCGTTAAAGACCAAAAGATCATTGGATTTGATGAGGATATAGAAGTTCAGATGGCTCATTTACATTCAGAAAAACAAATTGTTGCATCATTTCGATCCTGGAATTCGAGATATGTGCAAAACAACACTAGCCAAATTTGTGTTTAACAATGATGCCATTAAAGATGCTTTATAGCAAGAAGAAGAAGATAGGTGGACAACACAACATATTAACCAAGCACGCAAGACTTTGTTGGGGAACAAAAGGTGTCTGTTAGGGACTTGGTATTATGGAATGCTCAAAGTCTCATATCGGGTAGTATAGGATGCTTGATGTAGAACCACTCATCAGCTAGCTTTTAAGGTGTGGTTTCCTACTTTTCTTAGATACTTAACAATGGTATCGGAGCCCGTCGTTGGTGCCATGGACGTCGGCTCAAACTTCCAAGTCTTGGATGAAATGAAAAAAATAAGTGTTGAAACCTATATTATGCTGTAAATGACGCAAAATAAGTGTCTCCTCCACCTCACTATTTTGAAACTGGAAAAACTTGATACGAAACATACTTCATGGTATAACTTCAGAAATTTGTGCTTGGTATAGATGTTGAGGAAGAGGAAGATTCAGTCCCTGATCGAAGCCATGTAGCCGGGCAGGTTGTGCCTTTCAGTGCTACTTGTATGCTATTCCATATATATGGGGGTTTATAAATGAAGCGTTAGACACAAATGCTGTCTTGAACTCAACACTTGAAAATCCAGCTTTGTATATGCTGTTTCCTGTATCTCTTGAAAGGTGGCACCCATCTGCAAGTATCTGCTGCAGAGGATCAATAAGTCGTTGGAAAATTTTGAGAGTTGTGCCATCTGTAAATCAAAGTTAACTAAAGTTGTTACTAAGCTATTTCGGTTTCCAAAGTGAATTTGGAAGTTGTGTACACACCTTTTGCAGCCACGTGTTCGACAAACACATACTTTCCACCAGGTCGCAACACCCTCTTAACTTCTGCACAGAAAGCGAATTGGCGTTGGGGGATAACCCTTAAGTAACAAGTGTGTCAAGAATCAAGAACCAAAAATTATACAAAAGCTCAACCAGTTGAGTGAAGGACCCTCAATGATCTTTATATCTAGTAATCCAGTTTTTGCGCTAAAGTTCCCTCAAGCATACAACTTGAGACAAGTTCAATAGAATCAGTGACCAATTTCAATTAGTACCAATATCAGTCAGCAGAATTGGCCTTTTTCTTTCTAGCATTATGGTCTAAAGGATGATGAATTTGTGTCTTCAAATACAAGGGAATGCAAACACTAACATCTCAATCACTTTTTACATTCAAAATTTATGTCTTCAATGCAAGGGAATGCAAACACTAACATCTCAATCACTTTTTATATTCAAAACCTTCTAAGAGTTTCCTCTACCTTTCTTGTTTCTTTTTCTTTTCTTAACACAAAAAAAAAAAATCATGCAAAGCCGATAATAAATACTTTCCAAATTTTAGGCCAAACATTCAAAGTTCAAACAATCGTTTTAATGAGAAAATCCAAAATGCAGCTAACGAAGTATAATAATCACACAAGTAAACTAATAAGTACAGTGATGATTGAGTAAATACTCTTCTTTGCTGTAACTTGTAACCTCCTCTCTGCACCAAACAATAAAATCAATATATTTATTTGAGAAAAACACAGAAAGCTCTACAAGTTTCATTACCTTTTAATGCCAAATCAACATCTTTAACAGAACACAATACAAGCGTTCCAACGACTGCATCCACTGAAGCATCACTTAGTGGTATAGCCTCCCCAACCTAAGTAGACTCAACATTAAAGATAAAGTTCAATTAACAAATGCAGAACATAAACTAACATAACTAAACAGAACAAAGCATCAACATCAAGAGTGATGATTAGTTGATTCTTGTAGAAAAATGTGGAAAATTTTCTAAATAAATGGATGAAGTAAATTTACACCTTTTATCAAATGATGAGCATATAGCATTAACATTCAGCTTTGTAACTATATAGGCCATAATTGACACAAACCTAGAAAGCATTTCCATAAATATACTGTTTTGTGCTACTTTACCACAAACTAGTGCCGTTATCTTTTAGTGTATTCCACATTTAATATTCACTCCTTATGAGAACATTCCTCTTAAAGCAGTGCCTATAAGCCGATGAGAGAATGGTACATACAGCTTGAAAAAACTCGAAGTTTGAGAGCAGTAAGCCAGCCAATCTAGCCGAAGACCGAGCATATTTCTCCATCTTCGGGTTAGGATCAATGCCAACAACATGAACATCGGAATCGTTAGCATAATAACTGAGGTTAGGACCTGTTCCAATCCCAACCTCCAAGATTTTAAGAGCCTTCCCCTTCAAGTTACTTAAGACTTGTGACTTGTACTTTGCAACCTTACCACAAAAAAAATAAAATAAAATAAAAAAAAGAAGAAGAGAAATTCCCAAAACTTCAATCCAATTCAACAACAACAGCTTCATAATTCAATTCAATGGTAATTATGTCTTTCTTGCAACCTTGGAGTGAGCAGTTTGAACCCTATGAGAGCCATTTTGAAAAATTTTTCCAACAACCACACAACTTTGACACTTGGCATACAGGAGCTTATGGAGAGCATGGTGGACTTGCAGAACCCAGATGCATCGTAGCTTCGCCTTCAGTTGGGACTAAACGGTTCGGTTCGGTTCGGTCCGGTTTTCACCGAATTTGGCCGGTTTTAGCCGATTCGTTCCGTTCTCTTCCTTGAACGGTCCTAACCTCGGACCGGACCAGTATAGGGTACGGTTTATCGGTTTTTCGATCAAATCGGCCTGTCCGGTCCAATTTTTACAACTATGAGTTGGACTAAACAGACAACAGTTTTTTTAAATTTGATATAGGAGAGGAGATACAGGATATTCTTGCTTAAAATTTGTTATGGTTTTTCTTGAATCTTTTTAGAATAGTTTTGGTTAAAGTGAGTTAAACCCCAAAATGGTCTTTAAGATTGGCGTCGTGCACTAAAATCATCTTTGAAATTTCAATTGCACTAATTACGTCCCTAAGATTGACAAAAATACACTACATTAGTCCCTGACCATTTTTCATTGACGGCATGATGACATGGCTTGATGACGTGGCATGTTAGTGACACGTGTCACTCCATGATTTGGTCACGTATAATGGTATGATGATGTGTTGACCAATGACACGTATGCTAACGTGGATGGTTGTGACATGTGTCACAATGCTATTTGGCCACATGTCTATTTGTGCCACGTGTCGCAACAGCATTCGTCCACATGTCATCCATTATGTCATCATTATAGATACTCCAAATTAGTCCCTCACTTTGCGTTAAGTGACTCATTTTAATCCCTGAAATTGAATGTCATGCACTAAACTAGTCCCTTCACCAGTTTTTTCTCATTTTTTTAAAAATTTAAAATTTTCAATATTTTAGATGCATTAATTTTAATTCTATTTTTTCACACATCATTAAATACAAGTGCTTTTATTAAAATTTTTAAAATTTTAGTTTTAATTATACAATTTTTTTCTATTATAATTTAACATTGGTAAATTTTGTAATATATAAGTATGTTATTATAAAAAAACGATACGTGAAAAAATAAAGTTGAAATTAGTGCATCCAAAATATTAAAAATTTTAAATTTTTTAAAAAAAATGAGAAAAAACTGGTGAAGCGACTAATTTGGTGCACGACATTCAATTTCAGGAACTAAAATGAGTCACTTAACACAAAGTGAGGGACTAATTTGGTGCATCTACGATCATGACATAATGGATGACACGTGGACAAATACTGTTGCGATACATGGCACAAATAAACACGTGGCCAAATAGCATTGTGACACGTGGTGCAACCATCCATGTCAGCATGCCACATGTCACTGGTCAACACATCATCATACCATTACACGTGGACAAATTATGGAGTGACACGTGTCACTAACATGCCACATCATCAAGCCATGTCATCACACCGTTAATAGAAAATGGGTCAAGGACTAACATGGTACATTTTTGTCAATTTCAGAGACGTAATTAGTGCAATTGGAATCTCAGGGACTATTTTAGTGCACGACACCAATCTCAGGGACAATTTTGATGTTTAACTCCGTTAAAGTTATGTTGTATGGCTGGTTCTTATTGAGTGCAGCAGTCTAAAGTATAAGCCTAACTAGTAATAGTCAGTTGCAGCCCAATGAATCAATAGTAGCCCATCAGTTAATAGCCCTCAAGAATAGTTAACAAGTGTGGGTGTACAAAAAGGGATCAATTTTGTTAGGGTTGTATGCATAATTCATTTTCACTTTGTAAACATTTTTCCTCATTCAATGAAAGGTTACTCATTAATTCTTCAAGATTCTCTTTTCTTCCTTTTGCTACTGGTTCTTGTTTTCTTCATCACCTGTTCTTGCTGTTTTGTATTGCTTAGCTTTTAGCAATCTTTGTTTTTTTTATGGTATCAGAGCTTCTGGTTTTTCATAACTATGGATGCATCTCTACATTCATCTAACAATTCACCTCCTGGGACCAATAACAACAACAATTCAAACCTTGAAAATTTGGCCAACAACAACAATAATCTTGCTAATCTCAATCCCTTTTCTTTCCCACCTCAGTTGTTCAACTCCCAACCCTTTACTCCGATTAGTGATAAATTAGGAGAAAGAAATCACAAAACTTGACAACAACAAGCATCGACGGTAATTCGAGGTCAACTTTTAGAAAATCATCTCTATAAAGATCGTATTCCTCCCAGATTCACTATGATTGAAGATCAACAAAATGGAATCGAGTCATCAGCGTATACCCAGTGGCTTTAAGATGATTATAATCTCTAGTCTTGGCTTCTGGCATCTATTGATCCTGTATTCAAAACCAAAATGGTTGGTTGCTCTTTCAGTCATGAAATTTGGGATAGAATTGAATAATATTTTGAGGAATCTACCACATACCGTGTCAAACAGCTCAAAGCACAGATAAAGATTATCAAGAAGCAAGGTTCAACAGCTTCTGAATATATTTCGAAAATTAAGGAGATTGCATATTCTTTAGCAGCTTTAGGCTCTCCTTTAACTATTGAAGAACATGTTGATGCACTGCTTGAAGGATTGAATGAAGAATATCAAGTTTTAATTCACACTGTCAATTCCAAGCGACAAATTTTCAGTCTTTGTGAGGTTGAAACTCAAATTTTAACCTTTGATGATATGCTTGATAAATTCCGAAAATCCACAACCTCTATGATTCAAGCTAATATCTATCAGAGTTCATTTCCTTCCAATTCCAATCCAGGTCGTGATTTTGGAGGAAGAAGAGGTAGAGATGGTAGGTTTTCACGAGGAGGCAGATCCTTTTTCAATCAGAATAGGCCACAATGCCAGGTATGTGGTAGATTTGGTCATATTGTTTGGCATTGTTTTAACAGATTCAACTAACATATACCTCCTCCATCACAAAATTCTCAAACTCCCTCTTCCACCTCTTTCACCAATTCACCAAACTCTTCTATTCTGTCACAAGCCAGCACCTCTTCAACTACACCACCACCACCCCCTCCATCTTTTCATCATCCTACTGCCTACATAGCTGCTCCAGGATCTATTGCTGACTCCTCGTGGTACCCAATACTAGTGTTTCCCACCACATTACTCCTGATTCATCTTCGTTTATCACATCTTCAAATTACTCAGGCCTTGACCAAGTTCAGATTAGAAATGGCTCAGATTTGTATATATCTAAAATTGGTACTTCTTTATTCTATGCTTATGATTCTAACAGATATTTTAGATTACAACAATTAATTTATTCTCCAGAAATTACCAAAAATCTTATCAGTGTCTCCAAATTTGCTAAAGATAATGATGTTTATTTTCATATTTATGCTCCTGTGTATTTTGTTAAATGCTAGCAAACTGACAAAGTGCTTCTTCAAGGACATAGACATGGTGGCATTTACAAATTTTTCAATGTTACTGTTCCTAATTTTTCTCTAGATTCTTTACAACCTTGTGCTTTTCTTTCTTCCAAAGTTTCTTTGGACTTGTGGCATAAAAGACTTGGCCACACAGCCAAGAAAATTGTACTCACAATTCTATCAAGTTGTAATATTGACATGGACAAGAATAAAGATACTTTATTTCCTGATGTGTGTGAAAATTGTATGCATGCTAAAATGCATAAATTGCCTTTTAATTCCTCACTTACTGTTTATAATGAACCTCTCCAACTTGTTTACTTTGATGTTTGGGGTCCAGCACCCATTGTATCACACTTAGAATTTCGTTATTATGTTACCTTTATTGATGCATATTCTTGGTATACTTTTCTTTTTTTACTTGTCTCTGAATCTCAAGTTCTGTTAGTTTTCAAACAGTTTAAACAACAAATGGAGAATCTTACAAACCACAAAATAAAAGTTTTTCAGTCTGATAATAGTAGAGAATACACTTCTCATCAGTTCAGTCAATTCCTGGCCAATGAAGGTATTGTTCAAAAGTTTAGTTGTCCTTACACTCCAGAACAGAATGGTAGGACTGAGAGAAAACATAGGCACCTCATTGAAATGAGTCTTGCCATGTTATCTACAGCCTCTATGCCATTTATTTTTTGGGATGAGGCTGTTTTAATAGCTACTCACTTAATTAATTGCATCCCAACTCCAATTTTGGACAATAAATCTCCTTACGAGATCTTGTTTAACACTGTCCCTGATTATACTTCTCTAAGAGTTTTTGGTAGTAGCTGTTTTCCTCTTTTAAGGCCTTACAACAAAACAAAGTTAAATTTTAGATCTCATAAATGTGTCTTTCTTAGTTATGCCCCAAACTCAAAAGGCTACAAATGTCTTTCACCTTGTGGTAAACTTTATACCACAAGACATGTTCAATTTGATGAAACCTCATTTCCTTACAAGGAACTATTTGTTAAAACTGATAAGAATGGTTCTTTTAGAGATTCTGATAAATCTAGTTCTTTTAACCATTTTATTCCTAGTATAGGTTCTATTTTAGGCTCTCCATCTCATAGTTCTTCTATTTTGAATATTCAGTATACAAATCGTACTCCTAGAGATGTTAGTAGTAATAATCCAAGTACTCCTACTAATTCTAATTCCATACACTGTGTTATTAAAACACAACATCATATTCTCTCTGGGATACAAATCTGCCCTCCACCTATTGACTCTAATAATAATAATAATAATAATAATAATAATAATAATAATAATAATAATAATAATAATAATTATGCACTCGTTCCTACATCTGCAGATATTCTTATATCTTCTAAACCTCCAAATCAACATCCCATGCTCACTAGGTCTAAAACTGAAAATTCTAAACCCAAAGCTTTAATTAGTGATGTTGATTTAAACGTTTTACTTGAAACCCTTCCTAAAACACCTAGTGCTGCATTAGCTATTCCTCATTGAAAAAGTGCTATGTAAGAGGAGTATGATACCTTAATCAAAAATCATACTTGGACACTTGTGCCAAAGCTTCAAAATGCCAAAATCATTGGCTCAAAATGGGTCTTCACTATAAAAGGCTTCCGGATGGCACCATACAAAAGTACAAAGCCAGATTGGTGGCTTAAGGCTTCCACCAATCTGAAGGCTTTGATTTTGAACAAGTGTTTAGTCCTGTTATTAGAGCTGCCATCATTCGAATTGTGTTAAGTATAGCTTTATCTAAAGAATGGTCTATAAGAAAATTGGATTTTAATAATGCTTTTCTTAATGGTGATTTACATGAAACTATATATATGCATCAACCTACTGGTTTCTCTCATGATTCTAACAGTTTAGTGTGTAAATTAAATAAAGCCCTTTATGGCCTCAAGCAGGTTCCGAGAGAATGGTTCCTAAAGCTTAGCAATACTCTAAACATGTTTGGCTTTGTTAGTACTAAGTCTGATACATCTTTATTCATTAAACATAGCTTTCACTATGTCATTTATATTCTATGTTATGTTGATGACATTATCATCACTGGTAATGATTCGAATGAAATTGATGTTATGATACAAAAGTTAATCAAGATTTTTACTTTAAAACACTTGGGAGAGTTGTCTTATTTTCTTAGTATTGAGGTTCATGAAACTGAAATTGGACAGCTTCATTTATCCTAAGCTAAATATATTAAAGACCTACTGTCTAAATTAGGAATGAGTACGGCAAGTGCTATGCCTACTCCTATGATCTCTTTGTAGTTACTGTCTACAGGTTCAAAACAATTTGAGGATCCAAAACTCTTCAGATCTGTTGTAGGTACATTGCAATATGTTACCATCACTAGGCCTGACCTGAGTTTTGCTGTGAGAAAAGTTTCTCAACTCATGCACAGCCCTTTACTTGCTCACTGGAAGGCTGTGAAGAGGATTTTAAGATACCTTCAAGAAACACAAGAACATGGTTTTCTCTTGCATAAATGCAACAACTATAGGTTGTATGGTTTTTCTTATTCTGACTGGGTAGCAGATTTAGAGGATCAGAGGTCTGTTTCGGGTTATTGTGTCTTCTTCGGAACTAATTTGGTTACTTGGTCTTGTAGGAAACAAACAACTATAAGTAGATCTTCAACTGAGGTAGAATTTCAAAGCCTGGTAGCCTGTGAAAAAGAGATTATATGGGTGAAAAATTTGCTGTCTGAGTTGATGATTGCATTGACTACTGTTCCATCAATAGTTTGTGACAATTTAAGCACTGTTTTGCTCACTGCAAATCCAGTCTTACATGACAAAACGAAGCATTTTCAGTTAGATATCCAAGTTGTTCGAGAAAAGATCAACAACAAGTCATTACAAGTTGTACATATTCCTGGAATTGAATAAGTTGCTGACATTTTAACAAAACTTTTGTCAGCAACCAGTTATGAGAGGCTCAAAGACAAGCTCAGAGTTGTTCCAAGGAGCAACTTGAGCTTGAGGGGGAGTATTGAGTACAGTAGTCCAAAGTACAAGCCTAACTAGTAATAGTCAGCTGCAGCCCAATGAATCAATAGCAGCCCATTAGTTAATACCCCTCAAGAATAGTTAACAAGTGTAGGTGTACAAAAAGGAATCAATTTTGTTAGGGTTGTATGCATAATTCATTTTCACTCTGTAAACATTTTTCCTCATTCAATAAAAGGTTACTCCAATAATTCTTCAAGATTCTATTTTCTTCCTTTTGCTACTGGTTCTTGTTTTCTTCATCACCTGTTCTTGCTGTTCTGTATTGCTTAGCTTTTAACAATCTTCTTTTTTCTTTTAGTTCTACTATAAAAAAAATATAATGTGGTCTTTTAAGAACTTGGGAGGTTTTATTAAATAAAGAAGTTGGAGGGGTTGATTCAAAATTCCTTTTTAACCAAACAATTTTAAAAACAAACTGACTATGAATAAAACTTTCATAAAATAAAATTATTTAACTACAAAAATTTCACTAAAAATAAAATTACTACATTTACAATAACTAATTATTATTATTATTATTATTATTACAAATACTACGTAATAGTAAACTTTTCTTAACTATTTCAAAAAATAATTTAATTTAAACGGGTTACATTAATTTATTTTTACACAAAAAAATTCTATTTATCAAATAAAAAAGATTTTAACATTTCTTTGTTACATAACAAGTATATAAATTATTAATTTTCTTAAAAGTTATACAACAAAAGCTTATGAAAAATATAGTAAAAAATGTTCTCGTACAAAATTTTTTAGTGGCATAATTATTTTTAAATAATAAATTTCAGTATTTTGTATAAAAATATATATATTGATTATTTATTATTCTTGCATTAACTCGGTGATACAAAAATATAAAAAGAAATTTTTCTAAACTCTAAACCCTAAATTCTAAATTTTAAAACATAAACGCTAATTCCTAAAACCTAAAACCTTGACCTTAAATCTTAAATTTTAAACATAAACTATCATTTTTAATACTCTCAATCCTAAATCTTAAACCCTAAACCCTAAACTATCATTTCTAATTCTTTAACCCTTGCACCATAAATTCTAAACTCTAAATTCCAAACTCTAAAATCATAAGACATAAAATCCTAAGCCCTAATTCCTAAACGCGATACTCAACCATAAATTCTAAACTATTAGCTATAAACTTTAAACCTTAAATACTAATTATAATATAAAAATATTTTAATATTTATAATAACACTAACATCTAATTAGATGTTAAAAAAATCTTTATATATTATAATTCATATATGAAAGTAATCCTAAAATTCTAAACTATCATTTTCAATACTCTAAATTCTGGATTCTAAATTTTAAATTATGAATCCAAAATCCTACACCATAAATTTTTTACGCTTAATCCTAAATCATAACCCCTCAACCATAATCTCTAATCCCTAACCTCTAAATCTTCTAATATGATAGATACATATTAAATCATGAATTTGTCTATGGAAAAAAAAATTAATATGGTGTAATAGGATGTGAAAATAAAATTACATCAAATAATTTTAAAGTGTACAAAAATGTAGGAACTATTTTTAACGATAGTAGTAGAATAGATGGATTTAAATTTTAAAATCTTGAATTTAATAAAAAAATAAAATATGGCATTGTCTGTGATAAACATGAATTTAGTAAAATCAATTTATAAAAAATATTATACATATCTAATTTAATTAAAAAATAATTATTTATGCCTTTATCTTTTTATAGAGTTTATTTTCTATGTATTAATAGTGTAAAATATTTTATACATAGTCTAATCATATTCATTGTTTTAAAAGACCATTCACATAATCAAAATAAAATTAAGTTATTTTTGTTGATATGACGTTATATATCTGAATGTATGAATAAAATTGCTTTTACACTAATAGTAAATTAAAATTAAATTATTTTTATGTTGACAAAAAAAAAATAAATTGGTAAATATTTACTTTGCTTTATTTTATTAGGAAAAGAAAATATATAATTAATTTAATTATTCTTTTGACAAAATTATTAACTAAAGTAAATATCAAATTTAAAACCATTATTTATAAACAGTGTAGTTTATATATATTGATAAGTCACAAGAAGATGAACACACAAATTTTAGTAACTACATATGTTATGAGTAATACAAATAATAAAAATATAGTTCGTACAATTCAATTAATTAAGTAAATATACTCTAGCATTTAAATTTTTAATATATTTAAAAATAAAAAAAATAAAACCTTTTTTGATTTTATAAAAAATATCAGGTGAACAAATTATTTTGTAATAAAGTCTAATTAAGTTTCTTTTCTTCTTATGTTTTTTGTTTTTCTCTTTTTTTTTTCTTTAACTAATTTTTTTTATCAATTTTTAAGGTTGCGTTTGTCTACAGACATATGACACTGAAACAGGGACACAAAAATACAAAATTGTATTTGCCAGATGAGATATGGATAGAGACATTGTGTCTAAAGATACTGAATTAGTATATTTTGTGTCTATTCTGATAGGAGGATACAAAGACACTAACAAGAGATACAATTATATATTTCTGGAAAGCCCTGGATGTCTATTTTCCAACGCAATTAAGTTCGAGCCAATTGGATTTCTGTAGCTCCAGAAAATTCATTTCGAGTGTAGGGAGGTCAGAATTCTCCAGCATCTGCAGTTCTTTTTCAGCCACTGAATCATATTTTTGCTCAGGTCCCTCAATTTCAGCAAGAAAATACCTGAAATCACAGAAAAACACACTAACTCATAGTAAAGTCCAGAAATGTGATTTTTTCATAAAAACTAATAAAAACATAGTAAAAACTAACTAAATTATACTAAAAACTACCTAAAAACAATGCCAAAAAGCGTATAAATTATCCGCTCATGATGGTCCTGACTGTGGAGATACTGCTACTAGCCCACCTCTGTTCTTGACAGATGGCACCGAGGACGATGCAAAGCCTTAAGTGTGGGGAGGTCGGTCAGTACTTGACTTTCGGAGGTAATTTCTCTTCCCTATACACCAATAAATTAGGATATTTAGTTAGTTTTTCTTTTGTAGAATAGGATAAATTGCATAGTAATAGATTAGTTGCATGCATGTTCTGCTTGATTGAAAAGACAATAAGTTTCTTCTAAAACTCTATCTTTGCAACAAAATTTCACTAATTTTAATTAAAACTTTTATGTTAAATTTGCTTGAAGTTGTATTTGGAACATAATTTTTGAGCTAAAGAACACACAACCTGTGAGATTTGAGCCTTTATGAATGGTTACATTATTTAACCATAATTATTTTATTCTTGTGTGTTTACTTTTCTATGATTGTAATCTATATTTTGTTTCATCTTATATGTCTAATGTTTATTATATTTACATGCTTGCATATGATTGGGGCCATTATTTGTTCAGCTTACTTATCCAAAATAAGCCTACCCTTTCAATTACCTTTGTTAGCCACTTTGAGCCTTTAAATCCCGTTTGTTCTATATTTTACCACATTACTAGCCTTAAGCGGAAAAACAATTATACATCCCAAATTGAATCTTTGGTTAGCTTAAAATAGAATTGTGTGTGTTATTTAATAAAAATAAAATGTTGAAACATGAGTATGAAATGTAAAAGGGAATTTCTGGGTAGCTAGGTATGAATTCTAGAAGTTATATAGAATATATATATAGGTTATGTTAAAAGCTTGGGTTAATTAAAGATTCAATTTATAAGTTTACTTAACCATATATGTATCATTACCCTTACCTTGGCCCCATTACAACCTTGAAAAGACCTCATGATGTTTGCATTGGTATATTAAATGTTGTTGATTGGTTAGGAGAAGAACAAAAATTAGAAAGCATGATTAGAGAAGGATAGAGTGATTACCATATATACTAGAGAGACTAGAGTGTACATACTTCATCTGTGAGGGTTCCATGCTTGAATTTCTATGTTCCCTGCTTTCATGAGCTATCTTCTTGCACTTTTATCTGTTCTTACTGTATAAGAATTGAGTTAGTAGAATTTGATTTGTAATTGTTTTGAAGAGCTTACTCACTTTTGATCAAGTGGACAAAAATCATATAGCTGCATTCATATATATAGGTTGCATTGCATTGCATAGGTTTTACATGTTCTTACTCATTTATTTTATCTCCTTCAACTAAGCATGAGGACATGCTAATGTTTAAGTGTGGGGAGGTTGATAAACCACTATTTTATGGTTTATATTGTGTTTAATTGTGTGGTTTTATCATGATCTTTGCCCACTTATTCATTAAATAAGCATGCATTTATATTTCCATCCTAAAGTTATTGCATGACTGAAAACTTGCTTCCTAGAGACTTTTAATTATGTATTTTATTTCTCCTTTATTCCATTCGATGTCGTGATCTGTGTGTTAAGTGTTTCAGGCTTTATAGGGCATGAATGAGTTGGAGATTGGGAAGGAAACTTGCAAAAATGGAAGGAACACAAGAAATTGAGGAGATGACCAGCGAGAAGCGACGCGGCCGCATGGACGACACGACCGCGCGGAGAAGAGCAAATTGCAGTAACGCGGCCGCATGGATGACGCGACCGCGTGGCATGGAATAGCACGAGTGACGCGACCGCATGGATGACGCGACCGCGTGGCAAAGCAAAACGCCGAATGACGCGTCCGCATGAGCGACGCGATCGCGTGACATGCGCGATCTGCATACTCTGCAGAATCGCTGGGGGCGATTTTGGGTCCCATTTTGACCCAGTTTTTGGCCCAGAAAAGCAGACTAGAGCCAGAGAACATGCAGAAACCAGAGAGAAGATTCATTCCGCATAGTTTGTTTTTAGATCTAGTTCTACTCCTCCTCTAGGTTTTCTCTCTACACATTCATAGTTTTTAGGATTAGTTATTTTTCGTTATCTTTGCATTGGGATATTGAGAAGAGTTATTGCCTCATCAAGACTTCGACATTCTAGTTCGTTCTCTTCACTTGTCTTTTACTCTTCCATGTTCCTTAATTTACTTAATTTTACTATTGGATTATTTTAGCATTTATTAATACAAGAATCACTTTTATTTTAAATTAATCTTTTGAGCATTATTTATCATGTCTTTCTTTAATTCCCTTTCTTACGTTATGAATTTTACATTTACAATGAGCGAGTAGTCCCCTAACTTGATGGGGAGTCGATGAAAGGAATCCTTGAGTTGGAATGCTCAAGAGAAAGATTGTAATTGGATTTATTGTTGGATTGCTCTCTAGTCACTAACACCAATCCTCCCAAGAGTGGATTGGAAGCTGTGGATAGAACAGCATTCCAACTTGTTTGACTTTCCCTTACTTAGTAAGGGACAACTAAACACAATAAATCTCAATTATCAATTAATCTTGAGAGTACTCCAGCAAGAATAGGGCTTCCATCTAATCAATTCCTAGTCAAGGCTTTTATTTATATTTATAATCATTCTCCAATATAATTTTCTGTCATTCAACTCAAACCTTTTTGAAAACCTTCTGATTAATAAAATAGCACACTTTCCTGCAACTCATTGGGAGACAACCTAGGATTCATACTCCCAGTATTTTAATTTTAATTTCTGTGACACCCCTTTTTAAATTGATAAGTGGATTTCTGGTTGGTTGAGAACTATACTGGCAACGCATAATTTATAATCATTCTTAACTCGCCAATTTCCGCTCGCATCAATAATGTCATAGGATCTTCTGTGCTTCTTCTCTAGGCACACACCTACGAATTAATCTGTCTGCACATCTCTTAAAGAGATATGGTTCATCCCACAAGTAGTACTTTGCATTAGTAATTAATTTTTTTGTTTGTTGCCTGCTGTACTCCTTGGGTATGAATCTTGTAGCTTTATAGTTTGCAATGTCTGCAAACCATGGTGTTTCCTGAATGGCAAATAATTGCTCATCCGGAGAGGTTTCAGAGATATCAATAGAGGGAAAGGACGCCCCTTCTACTGGTTCTATCCGGGACAGATAATCAGCCACTTGGTTCTCTGTCCCTTTTCTGTCTCTTATTTCTATATCAAACTCTTGCAGAAGCAACACCCATCTTATGAGCCTGGGTTTTGAATCTTGCTTTGTGAGTAGATATTTAAGAGCAGCATGGTTAGTGTACACAATCACTTTTGATCCTACTAAGTATGATCTAAACTTGTCAATGGCATAAACCACTGCAAGCAATTCTTTTTTTGTGGTTGTGTAATTTTTCTGGGCATCATTTAAAACACGGCTAGCATAATAAATGACATGCAGAAGCTTGTTACGCCTCTGTCCCAATACTACACCAATGGCATGGTCACTGGCATCACACATTAGTTCGAATGGTAATGTCCAGTCTGGTGCAGAAATAACTGGTGCTGTGACCAGCTTAGCTTTCAGGGTTTCAAACGCCTGCAAACACTCTGTGTCAAACACAAATGGCGTGTCAGCAGCTAGCAGATTGCTCAGAGGTTTTGTAATTTTTGAAAAATCCTTTATAAACCTCCTATAGAATCCTGCATGCCCCAGAAAGCTTCTGATTGCCTTAACATTGGCAGGTGGTGGTAATTTTTCAATTACTTCCACTTTAGCTTGATCCACCTCTATTCCCTTGTTTAAATTTTATGCCCAAGGACAATTTCTTCAGTCACCATAAAGTGACATTTTTTCCAGTTTAAAACTAGGTTGGTCTCTTGGCATCTTTTCAGAACAAGTGCTAAATGGTCAAGGCAGGAGCTGAATGAGTCTCCAAATACTAAAAAGTCATCCATGAAGACTTAGAGAAATTTCTCTACCATATCAGAGAAGATAGAGAGCATGCACCTCTGAAAGGTTGCAGGTGCATTGCACAGACCAAAAGGCATCCTTCTGTAGGAAAACACTCCAGAAGGACATGTGAATGCTGTTTTCTCTTGATCCTGAGGATCTACTGCAATTTGGTTGTAACCTGAATAGCCATCCAAAAAGCAGTAATATTCATGACCTGCTAATCTCTCTAGCATCTGGTCTATGAATGGTAAAAGAAAGTGATCCTTCCTGGTGGCTGTATTGAGCCTTCTGTAATCAATACACATACGCCACCTTGTAACTGTTCTTGTAGGAACCAGTTCATTTTTTTCATTATGAACCACTGTCATGCCTCCCTTCTTGGGGACAACTTGGACAGGGCTCACCTAGGGGCTATCAGAAATAGGATAAATAATCTCAGCCTCCAGTAACTTGGTGACCTCTTTCTACACCACCTCCTTCATGGCTGGATTTAGCCGCGTTTGTGGTTGAACCACTGGCTTAGCATCATCCTCCAATAGGATCTTGTGCATGCATCTTGCTGGGCTGATGCCCTTAAGATCACTTATGGACCACCCAAGAGCTGCCTTGTGTGTCCTTAGCACTTGAAGTAGTGCTTTCTCTTCCTATGGATTTAAAGCAGAGCTTATGATCACCGGAAAAGTGTCACCTTCTCCCAGAAATGCATATTTCAGGGATGGTGGTAGTGGTTTGAGCTCGGGTTTAGGAGGTTTCTCCTCTTCCTGAGGAGTTTTCAGAGGCTCTTTTATTTCCTCTGATTCCTCCAGATCAGGCTGAACATCTTTAAAAATGTCTTCTAGCTCTGATTTGAGACTCTCAGCCATGTTGATCTCCTTTACCAGGGAGTCAATAATATCAACACGCATGCAATCTTTTGATGTGTCTGGATGCTTCATTGCCTCAACAGCATTCAGCCTGAACTCATCCTCATTGACTCTTAAGGTCACTTCCCCTTTTTGGACATCAATGAGGGTTCGTCCAGTTGCTAGAAAGGGTCTTTCTAGAATGAGAGTTGCACTCTTGTGCTCCTCCATTTCTAGCACTACAAAGTCAGTGGGAAAGGCAAATGGCCCAACCTTAACAATCATGTCCTCAATTATGCCTGATGGATATTTAATGGAGCCATCAGCAAGTTGAAGACATATCCGGATTGGTTTGACCTTTTCAGTCAAGCCAAGCTTTTTTGATAGTGGATGCAGGGATCAGATTGATACTTGCCCCAAGGTCACATAAAGCTGTCTTGGTACAAGTACCTTCTAATGTGCATGGTATCATAAAGCTTCTGGGATCCTTAAGCTTTTCTGGTAAGCTTGTTAGAATGACTGCACTGCATTCTTTAGTGAGAAAAAATTTTCTGTTTCTCTCCAATCCTTCTTATGACTTAAGATCTCTTTCATGAACTTAGCATAAGAGGGTATTTCCTCAAGTGCCTCTGCAAACGAAATCTTTATTTCAAGAGTCCTGAGATAGTCTGCAAAGCGGGAAAATTGTTTTTCCTGTTCCGCTTGGCGGAGTTTTTGAGGATAAGGCATTTTGGCTTTATATTCTTCAACCTTAGTTGATGCAGGTTTATTTCCTACAGAGGCAAGTTGAGAAGCCTTCTTGAGGGAGTTATTATCAGCACTTGCAGGTGTTTGATCCCTCACTGGCGTTTGAACGCCAGAACTGGACATGGATTGGGCGTTTAACGCTAGTTTTTCACCCTTTTCTGGCGTTTGAACGCCATACTTGTTCCTCTTTGGGCTCTTACTATCCTCAGAGGGATTTTGGGTAGCAGGTTGCTCATCCTCTATCAGCTGTTCTTTTCTTAGCTTTCTGCTGCTATGAGTTGAGGTATTTAACATTTTTCCACTTCTCAATTGAACTGCTTGGCACTCCTCTGTTATCTGTTTTGATAACTGCTGTTTTGTCTAATTCAATTGTGATTCCATATCCTTGTTAGCATTTTTGGTTTCTTGTAGCATCTCCTTAAATTCTGCTAACTGCCTTGTTATAGAAGATAGTTGCTGATTGAGTTCAGCAACTTGTTCCTGAGGACTAGAGTCAGTTGATATTGCCTTAGCTTCTTCTTTTATGGAGGACTCATTACTTATGTACAGATGCTGATTTCTAGCAACTATGTCAATGAGCTCTTGAGCCTCTTCAATGGTCTTTGGCATGTGTATAGATCCACCAGCTGAGTGGTCTAGAGACGTCTGAGCTTTTTCTGTAAGCCCATAGTAGAAGATGTCTAATTGTACCCACTCTGAAAACATTTCAGAGGGGCATTTCCTTAGCATCCCTCTGTAACTCTCCCAGGCGTTATAAAGGGATTCATCATCCTCTTGCTTAAAGCCTTGGATATCCAGCCTTAGCTGTGTCATCCTTTTTGGAGGGAAATATTGATTCAGGAATTTGTCTGATAACTGTTTCCATGTTCTTATGCTCTGTGGGTTGGTTATTTAACCACCTCTTAGCTTGATCTTTTACAACAAATGGAAACAGTAACAGTCTGTATAAATCCTGATCTACCTCTTTGTCACGCACTGTGTTAGCAATTTGCAAGAACTGCGCCAGAAACTCAGTAGGTTCTTCCTGTGGAAGACCAGAATACTGGCAATTTTGCTACACCATGACAATGAGCTGAGGATTTAGCTCAAAACTGCTTGCTCTGATGGGAGGTATACAGATACTACTCCCGTATGTAACAGTAATGGGGTTAGCATATGATCCCAGAGTCCTTCTGGACTGTTAATTTTCACTTAAATCCATGGTGGAGAAAAGGAAATTGATATGAATTGCAAATAAAATATATTTTATTTTTATTTTATTTAAAAAAAACCGAATGAATAAAAAATATAAAATAAAATAAAATAAAGTAATTAGAAATTAAAATATAGATTTCAAAAAGTAACAGAAAAAGAAAAAAAATAAATTTGAAAACAAAAATAATTACTTAATTAAGAAGATTTGAAAAACTTTGGATATGATTTTTGAAAAAAGTTTTGAATTTTGAAATTTCAAAACTAAGATAAGATAGAATAGAAAGTTTTAAAATAAAAATCTGAATTTTTAAGGGAAAATTCAAAAATTAATTAAAATAAAGAGAAAAGATATTTTTGAATTTAATGAAGAGAAAAATAGTAAAAATGACACCAAACTTAAATTTTTAGATCAAAACAAAGGAAACAAACAAGAAAACTTTGAATATCACAATGAACGCTAAGAACAACTTTGGAAAAAATTTTTAAGAAAACAGAAACACAAAGGACACCAAACATAAAAATTTTTATATTTTGAGCACTAATAATTCGAAAAAAAAAGAAAGAAAAATAAAATAATACAATTGACACCAAACTTAAAATATGAAACTAAACTCAATTATTAGTTTATAAAAATTTTCGAAAAAAATTGAAAAAGAAAATAAGGATTCTGAAAAAAAAAAGTTTCAACAAAAAAACAATAATAGAAGACACAATTTTAGTGACTCTAAACAAAAAAAGATAAATTTTTCCTAATCTAAGCAACAAAATAAACTGTCAGTTGTCCAAACTTGAACAATCCCCGGCAACGGCGCCAAAAACTTGGTGCACGAATTGTAAATCACACTTTTCACAACTCGTACCACTAACCAGCAAGTGCACTAGGTCGTCCAAGTAATACCTTACGTGAGTAAGGGTCGATCCCACGGAGATTGTCGGCTTGAAGCAAGCTATGGTTATTTTGTAATTCTTAGTCAGGAAATTAATAATAAAAATGGTTGGGTTTATGAGAAGTAATTAACATAAAATAAATAATACTTGTTATGCAGTAATGGAGAACAGATTGAGGTTTTGGAGATGCTCTGTCTTCTGAATCTCTGCTTTCCTACTATCTTCTTCTCCACGCACGCAGGTCTCCTTCCATGGCAAGCTATATGTTGGTGAATCACCGTTGTCAATGGCTACCATCCATCCTCTCAGTGAAAATGATCCAAATGCACTGTCACCTCATGGCTAATCATCTGTCGGTTCTCACCCATGTTGGAATACAATCCGTTGATTCTTTTGCGTCTGTCACTACGCCCAACACTCGCGAGTTTGAAGCTCGTCACAGTCATCCCTTCCCAGAATACCACAGACAAGGTTTAGACTTTTTGGATCTCAGGAATGGCCGCCAATAATTCTAGCCTATACCACGAAGACTCTGATCATGAACCAGGAGGCTAAGAGATACACACTCAAGCTAGTGCAGATAGAACGGCGGTGGTTGTCAGGCACGTGTTCATAGGTGAGAATGATGATGAGTGTCACGGATCATCACATTCATCAGGGTGAAGTGCGAGTGAATATCTTAGAATAGAAACAAGCGTGATTGAATGAAAAATAGTAGTAATTGCATTAATTCATCGAAACACAGCAGAGCTTCTCACCCCCAACCATGGGGTTTAGAGACTCATGCCGTCAGAAATACAATGTGAAGTGTAAAAATGTCATGAGGTACATAGTAAGTCTCTAAAAGTTGTTTTTATACTAAACTAGTAGCTAGGGTTACAGAAAATAAGTAACTAAGTGCAGATAGTGCAGAAATATACTTCCGGGGCCCACTTGGTGTGTGTTTGGGCTGAGCATTGAGCTTTACACGTGTTGAGGCTTCTCTTGGAGTTAAACGCCAGGTCACAGCCTGTTTGTGGTGTTTAACTCTGGTTTGTAACCTGTTTCTGGCGTTTAACTTCAGAATAGGGCAGGAAGTTGGCATTTAAACGCCAGTTTGCGTCATCAAAACTCGAGTAAAGTATGGACTATTATATATTGTGGGAAAGCCCTGGATGTCTACTTTCCAACGCAATTAAGAGTGCGCCAATTGGGTTTCTGTAGCTCCAGAAAATCCATTTCGAGTGCAGGGAGGTCAGAATCCACTAGCATCTGCAGTCCTTTTTCAGCCTCTGAATCAGATTTTTGCTCAGGTCCCTCAATTTCAGCCAGAAAATACCTGAAATCACAGAAAAATACACTAACTCATAGTAAAGTCCAAAAATGTGATTTTTGCATAAAAACTAATAAAAACATAGTAAAAACTAACTAAATTATACTAAAAACTACCTAAAAATAATGCCAAAAAGCGTATAAATTATCCGCTCATCAGTCATCGTCATGGAGGCCTTTCGTTCACCTTCCACTGCTATCCTGGCAGTGCTGATTTCCGTGCTCCCTCTAACTTCCCCTGTTAGAGGAAAGGATGCTGCCACATGCGAAGATCTCTGTTGAGTTTGGAAAACTTGAAATATGATGATGATCAAACATTGTTAAAAATAATTAATTACAAAATTATTAAATTACATTTTAATTCAAAATTAGCTGATTAATAATTTTGTTAATTTGCAGATTTTTTTGGGCCGAAAAATCACATCAAGCCCAATGTAATATTCAGCCTTGTACAAAATTCTATTTGATGAATGGCTGAATTATTACTACGTTAGTTGTGCCAGGAAACTCTTGAGCAAGCCCAATTAAATCTTTGTTGCAAGACCAATGAAGAGCGAAAGATTGATGGTTTAGAAGTTATAGTAAACTCTCGTTGCAAGTATAGTTACTAAACCAAGCAATCAACCTTTCTTACAAACGTTTGGTTGTCACAAGTAACAAACCCCTTTTAAATTTGATAACCAAGTATTTAAACCTCGGGTCATCTTCTCAAGGAACTGCAGGGAAGTATGTTCTTATTATTGGTTATGAAGATTGTAAATTGGGGTTTTGAAGGTAGGGAGCAAGTAATTTAAATTGCAATTAAAATAAGTAAAAGACTGTAAAATAAATAAATGATTGTAAAACACACTTTTGGCAAGGTATGAGAAATTGAAAGTCCTATCCTAGTTATCCTTAACAATGATGATGAAAATTGAATCTTAATTCCACTTAGTTAACCTTTTCTAGGGCAAGGGAAGGTCAAGTGACTAATTAGTTAGATCCTCAAATCCTAGTTAATCCCTAAGGAAAGATTGGGATTATTGAAGTTCAATTCAATTAGCAAAGATAACGATTATCAATCATGTTGAGTTTGATAACTCCTGAGTTACTGATTTCTTAACCAAGACTAAAAGGGAAAAAGTAAATCTACTGGAATAAAAATGTCTTCAGATTGGGAAAGAAAGCAATAATAAACTGAAATACCTCAAATAACATTAATTCAGAAAATCATAACATGAATGTAGCATAAGCTAAAGTGAAAAGATAAATATCAATTAAAGTAATAAAATAAAAGTAGAAAAACAAATTAAAGGAACATTGAACCTGTGATGAAGAAGAAATAATCATAAATCCTAAAACTAAATCCTAAGAGAGAGGAGAGAACCTCTCTCTCTAAAAACTACATCTAATCCTAAAATTGTGAATATGAAAGCTTGTTCTTATGAATGAATGGATTCCCCCACTTTATAGCTTCTAATCTGTATTTTCTTGGCCACAAACTGGGTCGGAAATAGCCCAGAATTCGCTGGTTGCGAATTCAAACACGCTAATTTTTCGTCACTGCGACGCGTCCGCGTAGAGCACGTGTTTGCGTCGCCTATCGTCAGAGCAACTATGGCATATTATATATCAAATCGAAGCCCCGGACATTAGCTTTTCAATGCAACTGGAATCGCGTCGTTTGGAGCTCTGTAGCTCAAGTTATGGCTGTTTTAGTGCGAAGAGGTCAGGCTGGACAGCTTAGCAATTTCTCCAACTTCTTGTATTCCTTCCACTTTTGCATGCTTCTTTTCCATCCTTTGAGCCATTCTTGCCCTGTAATCTCTGAAATTACTTAACACACATATCAAGGTATCTAATGGCAATAAGAGAGGATTAAACATAGGAAACTTAAGGCCAAAGAAGCATGTTTCAATCAAAGCACATAATTAGGAAGGCAAATGTGAAATCATGCAAATAGTATGAATAAGTGGGTAAAGAGTTGATAAAAACCACTCAATTGAGCACAAGATAAACCATAAAATAGTGGTTTATCAACCTCCCCACACTTAAACATTAGCATGTCTTCATGCTAAGCTCAAGAGAAGCTATAAAGGAATGAAGAGGAATGGTAGAATGTATGAAATGCAATCCTATCTATATGAATGCTACTACATGCAAAATGTTTCTAGCTACTTGGTTAAAAGTAAATAAATTCCCCAAGAATAAATATGAACTGGATTTCACTAATTCAACTCACAAAAATGAAGTACAAATAGACTTGTAGAAGAAAATAGCTCATGAAAGCCGGGAACAAGGAATTGAGCATCGAACCCTCACTGGTAGTGTATACAGTCTAATCACTCAAGTGTTTAAGGTTCGATTCTCTCAATTCTCTACTAACCTTGCTTTCTAAGGCTTGCTCTTCATCTAACAATCAACATAAATTTAATGCACAGATACACATATCAAGAGGTCTTTTAAGGGTTGTAATGGGGTTAGGGTCAAGGTAGGATTGTATTTGGCCAAGTTTCACTTCTCCACACTTAATTCATGAGCACTCTCACTAGTCTAAGCTAACCAAGGATTCAAATTAAGGACATTATTGTTTTTCGCTTAGAGTTAATGATGTGCTAAAGTAAAGAACAAAGGGGTATAATAGGCTCAATATTGGTTTGCAAAGAATAATAAAAGGGTAAGGCCATCTGGGTATGTAAGTTCAGTGAAACAAAGGCCTCAATCATGTAAGTGTATGCATACATTAAACCATGGAAATATAGAATTAAGCAAGACAAAGATCACAATTTTAGAGAGAAAAAATACACACCAAAAATAAAATATTGGTTGGTAAAATGTAACCAATTCAAATAGGCTCAAAAATCTCACAGGTTTTGTGTGTTCGAGCTCTAAACCATGTTCCAATATAATATTTCTTCAAACAAGTGTAACATTAAATTTTATTCAAATTAGTGAAATGCTCTTAAAGGTTTCTTGAAAAAGAAAATATTACTTCAACCAAGTGATAAAATATGCACAAAAAAATCAAACAAACATGCAAATGCAACAACTAACTACAAAGAAAATTTAAACATTGGTGTTGAGACAAGAAAGTACTAACCCATGGAGATCGGTATCGACCTCCCCACACTTAAAGATTGCACCGTCCTCGGTGCATGCTAAGATGTGCAAGTGGATGGGAGTTGTTCCAACTGATGCTTTTCTTCAAGATTTTGCAGATGGACTTGTTTGTCTCCCCATGTAAACGTCTTCCGCTTCCCTTCCGGGTGGCCATCCTGAAAGAAAAAGGGAAGAAAGGTAACCCAGTAATAAAGATAAGAAAATAAATGAAGTATGGGTGGGTTAATACCAAATGAAAAGGGTCTCATTTACATGGAAGCTTTAACATGTACGTGAGAAAACAATAGAAGCCATGGCATACCAGTGGTACAAAATTTGTATCAATGGGGAAGAGAGTGCAAGGCAATATAAATTAATGTCAATGCAAAATTAATACAAATATCGTAAAAGATTAGCATTGACTTAAATAATATTACCCAACAGTGTAAAATAAGTCACTGAGCACCAAAATAAATTCAAGAAATGATGCAACAGTTGAATAAGAAAATTGTAACACCAATGGAAAAAAATAATAAATATAGAAAATAAAAATATTTACAAAATTAAAATACAATGAATGAAAGTATGTAATTAAGTAAAAGAGAATGAAAGTAAAGAAGGAAGAAGAAAAGAAGAAAGAAATAAGAATGGAAAAAGAAAAATTAGGATTTGGGGGAAGAAAAGATATGATATTTGGCGCTGATTTGGATAAGTTATGCGGCGCAGGCGACGCAGACGCGTGGGTGACGCGGTCACGTGGTGCGCGATAAAGTCAGGTGACGCGGACGCGTGGGTCACGCGATCGCGTGGCCTGATTTGTGCGATTGGCGCGAGTGCAGCCTCGCGTTCGCACAACTCTCTGTTCGAAACTCTTTTCGCCAAATTTTTGGGTGACGCGGTCGCGTGGTTGACGTGATCACGCGGGTGGCCTTATTTCCAATATGACGCGGACGCGTGGGTGACGCGTTCGCGTGGTGGGGCTTGTGCTTCTAGCATGGTTCCAGCCCCATTTCAGCGCAACTTACTGCCAAACACCCGTTTACGTTGATTTCACAGGGTCACGCGTTCGCGTGGGTGACGCGGACGCGTGGGGAAGCTATTTTTCAAATGACGCGGCAGTGTAGGCGACGCGGTCGCGTGGATCAATTTGTGCCAAAGGCACGCCTTCAGCCACGCTCTCGTGTGACTCTCTGTTCACTTTTCTTTTCTCCTAATGCACTTGTGACGCGAACGCGTCGCGTGCATGCTTTTTTTTTTATATGCATGAAAAATGTAGAATGCAATGCTAATATGAATGTTATGCAAAACTTTAGGTTCAATACAATAAAATAAAATAAAACTCGAAAACAAATAAAAATGAAAAAGGAATGATCATACCATGGTGGGTTGTCTCCCACCTAGCACTTTTAGTTAAAGTCCTTAAGTTAGACATTTGGGGAGTCCTTTGTTATGGTGGCTTGTGCTTGAACTCATCCAGGAATCTCCACCAATGTTTGTTATTCCAATGGCCTCCGGGGTCCCAAACTAGGCGCAGAAAGCCTTCAAGTAAGTTAAAGCAAGTGACAAGGCCCCAAGAGTGCTGATTTCTAGATTGAATTCCGGGGTCCCAGACCTTGCCTTTGCACCCATCTTCTTGTTGATCATCATTTTTCCACTTGGGTGGTGAACAGTCGGAATTCTCATTGAGACATCCAAACGGCTTCCTAGACCCATTCAGTTGAGCTTTATACCAACCTTTGCGTTTAAACTTAAAGCTTCCAACCATAATGAACCTTGCAGGACAATTCTTACCACTGACCATCTTCCTCTTACTCTTAATGCCAAAAAGAGCTCTAAGTTGACCATCCGTCTCCAGTAGCCCATATTCAAGTGGAATTAGAAAGCTAAGGGATATGAAATGTTGTGAAGGATGATGGTAACTTAGGGGGAGTATTTCTAATGAAATTGCAAGCTCCACTCCCTTGTGCTCTTCTCTGACAACTTCCATCTTTTTGCAAACTTCTTTAATTTCAACCTCTTCCTCTTGGTAGCTTTCTTCCAATTCAATCTCTTCTTCATTGCTCACCAAGGGCATGGGAGGTAGTGCTTTTTCTTCTTTAATTTCCATCTCTTGATCAACCTCTTCAAAGTCTTTAGCCATGATATGCCTTGGAGGTTGTACACCCTCCTCAACATCAATTTCAAACGTCTTTGAAGGAGGTTCTATGGCTGGGCTTTCCCATGGAGGTTCTACATCTCCTAAGTCTGCAACTACTTCTTCTTCTTTAATAATTCCGGCTTCCTCTACTTGTTCCAGTACAAATTCATGCTCCTTACTGTCCACCAGAGTTTCTAATGTCTCCTTCATGCTACGTTCTTCATTAGATTGTCCACATGAAGCCATGGGGGTTTCTTGAGTGTCTGAACGTCGGGAAGCTAATTGATTTATTGCTTTATTCAATTGATGAAGTGTGGCATTAAATTTTTCAAATGTTTTCTTGAGTTTCCGTTGATTCTTGGGGTGATGGATATGGACATGATGCATAGGGTGGTGGTGGTTCTTGGGAGTAATTGGGTTGGAATTGGGGTGGTTCTATATATGGTTCATATGGTTCATAAGGTGGTTGGTATGGCGGATGAGGGTTAGGATCATATGAAGGTGAATGGTGAAAAGGGGCTTGTGAGTATAGTGCTCCAAAGTCATGTTGAGGAGATGGTTTATAGGCATATGGTGGTGGTTATTGATAGTTCATTGGAGGTGGTTGTTACCATGAGGGTTGATCAAATCCTTGTGGCTCCTCCCATCTTTGATTGTTCCAACCTTGATCCTTGTTCTCATTGTAATTTCCTCTTCCTGCAATATAATTGTAACCAGACTCATAGCCAAAGGGGTGAGAGTTCATAGTAGCAAATAAAAATTAAAAACAAAAATAAAAACAATTTAAACTAAAAGGTTATTGAAATTTAAATTTTTGAATTTGAAAATTAAATTTTGAATTTTAAATTTTGAAATTTGAATTTGAAATTTGAAATTTGAATTTTGAATTTTGAATTTTGAAAATTGAAATTTGAATTTTGAAATTTTGAAATTTGAAAATTTTTAAATTTGAATTTTGAAAAAGTCAACAATATAAGATAAGAAATTGAAAAAGATTTAAATTTTGAAAAGGTTTGATTTTTAAAATTTTAAATTTAAAATTTTAAATTTGGATTTTGAATTTTGGTTAAATCTTTTTCAATTTCTTATCTTATATTGTTGACTTTTTCAAAATTCAAATTTCATTAAAAATTTTTAAATTTCAAATTTCAAATTCAAATTTCAAAATTTAAAATTCAAAATTTAATTTTCAAATTCATTTACAATAACCAATAATAAGGCACACGTACGTTTGCAATTCTCCGGCAACGGCGCCATTTTGAAGAGTGGAAGATTGATGGTTTAGAAGTTATAGTAAACTCTTGTTGCAAGTATAGTTACTAAACCAAGCAATTAACCTTTTTTACAAACGTTTGGTTGTCACAAGTAACAAACCCCTTTTAAATTTGATAACCGAGTATTTAAACCTCGGGTCGTCTTCTCAAGGAATTGCAGGGAAGTATGTTCTTATTATTGGTTATGAAGATTGTAAATTGGGGTTTTGAAGGTAGGGAGCAAGTAATTTAAATTGCAATTAAAATAAGTAAAAGACTGTAAAATAAATAAATGATTGTAAAACACACTTTTGGCAAGGTATGAGAAATTGGAAGTCCTATCCTAGTTATCCTTATCAATGATGATGAAAATTGAATCTTAATTCCACTTACAAGGGAAGGCTAATTAGTTAGATCCTCAAATCCTAGTTAATCCCTAAGGAAAGATTGGGATTATTGAAGTTCAATTCAATTAGCAAAGAAGCAAAGAT
>NC_029789.2:45550729-45557565 GCF_000816755.2 Arachis ipaensis | reverse complement strand
AACCTCGGGTCGTCTTCTCAAGGAACTGTAGGGAAGTATGTTCTTATTATTGGTTATGAAGATTGTAAATTGGGGTTTTGAAGGTAGGGAGCAAGTAATTTAAATTGCAATTAAAATAAGTAAAAGACTGTAAAATAAATAAATGATTGTAAAACACACTTTTGGCAAGGTATGACAAATTGGAAGTCCTATCCTAGTTATCCTTATCAATGATGATGAAAATTGAATCTTAATTCCACTTAGTTAACCTTTTCTAGGGCAAGGGAAGGTCAAGTGACTAATTAGTTAGATCCTCAAATCCTAGTTAATCCCTAAGGAAAGATTGGGATTATTGAAGTTCAATTCAATTAGCAAAGATAACGATTATCAATCATGTTGAGTTTGATAACTCCTGAGTTACTGATTTCTTAACCAAGACTAAAAGGGAAAAAGTAAATCTACTGGAATAAAAATGTCTTCAGATTGGGAAAGAAAGCAATAATAAACTGAAATACCTCAAATAACATTAATTCAGAAAATCATAACATGAATGTAGCATAAGCTAAAGTGAAAAGATAAATATCAATTAAAGTAATGAAATAAAAGTAGAAAAACAAATTAAAGGAACATTGAACCTGTGATGAAGAAGAAATAATCCTAAATCCTAAAACTAAATCCTAAGAGAGAGGAGAGAACCTCTCTCTCTAAAAACTACATCTAATCCTAAAATTGTGAATATGAAAGCTTGTCCTTATGAATGAATGGGTTTCCCCACTTTATAGCTTCTAATCTGTGTTTTCTGGGCCCCAAACTAGGTCGGAAACAGCCCAGAAAGAAGGAAAGCAATAATAAACTGAAATACCTCAAATAACATTAATTCAGAAAATCATAACATGAATGTAGCATAAGCTAAAGTGAAAAGATAAATATCAATTAAAGTAATGAAATAAAAGTAGAAAAACAAATTAAAGGAACATTGAACCTGTGATGAAGAAGAAATAATCCTAAATCCTAAAACTAAATCCTAAGAGAGAGGAGAGAACCTCTCTCTCTAAAAACTACATCTAATCCTAAAATTGTGAATATGAAAGCTTGTCCTTATGAATGAATGGGTTTCCCCACTTTATAGCTTCTAATCTGTGTTTTCTGGGCCCCAAACTAGGTCGGAAACAGCCCAGAATTCGCTGGTTGCGAATTCAAACACGCTGATTTTTTGTCACTGCGACGCGTCCGCGTGGAGCACGCGTTCGCGTCACCTATCATCAGGGCAACTATGGCATATTATATATCAAATCTAAGCCCCAGACGTTAGCTTTCCAACGCAACTGGAATCGCGTCATTTGGACCTCTGTAGCTCAAGATATGGCTGTTTTAGTGCGAAGAGGTCAGGCTGGACAGCTTAGCAATTTCTCCAACTTCTTGTATTCCTTCCACTTTTGCATGCTTCTTTTCCATCCTCTGAGTCATTCCTACCCTGTAATCTCTGAAATCACTTAACACACATATCAAGGCATCTAATGGTAATAAGAGAGGATTAAACATAGGGAACTTAAGGCCAAAGAAGCATGTTTTCAATCAAAGCGCATAATTAGGAAGGCAAATGTGAAACCATGCAAATAGTATGAATAAGTGGGTAAAGAGTTGATAAAAACCACTCAATTGAGCACAAGATAAACCATAAAATAGTGGTTTATCAACCAACAAGGCTTGGTCCAAATTGAAAAGAAAGAAGGAAGGAGTAGTGCATGTTTGGTTCGGTTACCCACTCCCCTCTTTGAATGGAATTCAAATTTAATTAACTTGGATTTAATGTAAGCTTTGGTAACAGGAAAGAGAAAATTGTAATTTGATTTGATTGATTTAATTGCCTCACACGTTACTATGCATAAAGTATGGAAAGCGGATTTTAATTGATTTTAATTTATTTTAATTCACTCATTACTTCCAAAGTTTTCTTTCTTCTCTCTCTTCTCTCTCTAGTTTTCGTGTGTCACTTCCATCAGGGAAAGAAGATGGAAGAAGCTATCAGAGGTAGAAGCAGAGAAGCTATGAACAAGCAAGCGGCCAAGATGATGATGGCCCTTGCAAAAGGAAGATCTACAGAATAGTGTGGCTGAGATCTTTACCACTAAAGGTAAGATGTGGTGAAGAAGCCTCAAGATCTCCATACCTAAAAATGGTAGCAATCCATTTCTGTCAGAGAAGAAGATCTCTGTGGTATGGCCCGTTTCTACTTTTTGTTCATCCATCACAGAAGGTAGCTACTGTAGCTACGTGGAGGAAGAAGCAAAAGTGGAGCAGATGGAGCTGTCAAGGATCAAGTGTTCATTAAGGGTCAGAAATCTTTCTTGGAGACCAAGTCAAGATGGAAGGCTCAGATTGATGAAGCTTGAAGAAAAGGGATGAGAGAGAGGTAATTGCATGTTGATTTTGCTTTTCGGTTCCCTCTCTCTTCTCTCTGTCTGAACCGGTTTTGAGTTTGAAGAAGAAGAAATTGGCTCGGTTGAACCGGTTTCAACCTTGGAAGCTTCCTCTTCTATAATAAGGGTGAACGGCCAAGGGTTAAAACAAGGAGAGTAAGCACAGAGTTCTCATATCTACCCAAGCTAACTGAAGTTCTTCTCCTTCAATGTGTTTTATTTTGTATTTTCTTTAGTTTTGTCTGTCTGAGTCTCATAGTGAAAAAGAAAAATAGAGTGAGGTTTGTAAGGAAAAATCCGGTGAGTGAAAAAAGGCAGAGTGTACAAAATTAAAGTAAAAGCCATTGGTGTCTTAGAGGTCCTTTGTACATCTATGAGTTGTGTATCATGATTCTGTAGGAATCCCCTTGCAAGTTGGGTTAGCACTTAGCAGTTGAAAGCTTGGTAGGTGACCAAGTCAAGTTCAGAATTGGGGATAGATTCTGGACTTGTCCCGGATAGGAAGGGTTATTCCTAGGGAAGAATTGGTGTCTATAATTTGTTTGATTATAGTGAAATTCCATCATTATTGTGATGGAGACTGGACGTAGACTGCATTGCACTTAGCAACTGAACCAGGATACTTCTTGGTGTGATTCTCTCTTTCTCTTCTACTCCATTTTAGTTTCTGTTGCTAAGGAGACAAAATTAAAAAATATCTCTTGACTGGGTACGAGACAAAAAGAAAATGTCTCGTGTCTGGTTATGAGACAAAACACAGAAAAATCTTCTGAAGCTAATTCGAAAGGCAACAAGTATTACTCAGCAAAAAGGGGGTAAGATTCAATCTCCCTTCTCTTAGCCACTAATTATCATCAATTGGTATCAGAGCTTGGTCTCAAAGAGATCAAGCTTTCCAGCTTGGAGAAAAGATCCTGATGGCAGATAACAGTGGCTCAAACCTGGTGGCCTACACTCTGACAGAAGGGCAGTCAAGCAACAGACCTCCACTCTTTAATGAAAAAAACTACACTTATTGGAAGGAAAGAATGAAGATTTTTGTCCAATCAGTAGATTACAGACTCTGGAAGATAATTCTACAAGGTCCTCAATTTCCAACCACTACAGGAGCTGATGGTGTGGTCTCTCTTAAGGGTGAAGCCAGTTGGACTGAAGAAGATAGAAAAAAGGTGGAGCTCAACGCCAAAGCTATCAACTTGCTCAACTGTGCGATCAGCTTCGAGGAATACCGCCGGGTATCAAGATGCACAACGACAAAGAAAATCTGGGACAAACTTCAAATCACTCATGAAGGCACTACCCTAGTAAAGAAGACCAGAATAGACATGCTAAACAGAGAATATGAAATGTTCTCAATAAAGGAAGGGAAATCCCTTTACATGGAACTAAGGGATTGAGTACCCCTAGCCCTTGTGTTGATGCCTCATTAAAAAATCCTTAGAGTGGGAAAAAAGAGAGCATCAAGACACAAGGTTTGCTATTTTAGCTGTAGTAGTATCTTAGGTTACACGCATGCCAAGACCTCGGAAGCTCCCTGATAAATCCCATTTTCAGGGTTTATCTTGTGCTTAATTTAGTAGATTTTATCCATTATTCTCACACTTATTCATATAATTCGCATGTTTTACATTTCCCTTCCTAATTCTGTACTATGATTGAAAACATGCTTCTTTGGCCTTAAATTTGCTAATTTTAATCCCCTCTTATTACCATTCGATATCGTGATATGTTTTCTGAGTATTTTCAGGGTTTATAAGGTAGGAATGGCTTAGAGAACCGAAAGGAAGCATGCAAAAGTGGAAGGAATGCAAGAAAATGATGTTTTGAGAAGCTAGCAGCGACGCGTACGCGTGGGTGACGTGTACGCGTGACTGATGCTCGAATTGTTGTGATGGTCTAGAATTTCTCTCATCGAAATAAGAAATTCGTTGTAAGCATAGCTCCAAACCAACAAACAATTCTCACATAAAAAATTTGAGTTGTCACAAGTACCCCAATAATAATTAACCGAAGTATTTAGACTCTGGGTCGTCTCACGAGGAATTACAATAAAGTGATCAATTATTGGCTATGAAGATGCAAGGGGGTTTGATTTGGAAATTGAATGAAAATATAATAAATGACAAGAAAGTAAAATAATAAGAACTAATAAAAGAAATGGAAAAAACTCTTGGCTAAGACATGGGAAATTGAGATCACCATTCTTGTCTACAAACCAAATATTGATAATTATGAGAGGCCAACCTATTAAGTCTACCTCCAAAAGCCTTAAGTACGTAATATCTACTCCTAAGCTTGAGGTACGTCAAATAGGCTTGATCACATCAACCCATAAGTTCCAACCTATCTAATAATTATATTAGTAGGGGGTTATTGTCAATAGATATCAAATTGATCACCAAGGGTTCTCAAATCACCAATTCAATGAGACCCAATGACTCAAGGTCACTCAATTCCCTTAGCCTAGGCCAAGAGTAAAAGAAACTACTCAAAAACTAGTGAAAGCATTTTAACAAACACCTAGAGTGCAAGAAAAGTAAACATCACCACATGCAAGAATTAATAAAACCCATAACTAACATAAGCAAGAAATCAACAAAAACAACTAAGATAAACATAAAAGAAACATGAAAACATAAAATTGCATTAAAAGAAATTGTGATCCAACAATTGTTCATAACATAAAAGAGAGCAAAACAAGAAATTAACAAGAGAAAATAAGAAGATTAAGACAATAGAACACTAAAATATAAAGAGAGTTGAAATCAAAACAATAAATGAAAGAGAAATTTGAGAGTGATTAACCTAACTTTACCCTAATTTCTATCCTAAATCTAGAGAGAGGAGAGAGCCTCTCTCTCTAGAATTCTACTCTAAAATATGATGAAAACTAAACTATGACTACTTGGTTCATTCCCCCCCTCCCCTCAATCCTTGGGTTCAATAGCATCAGAAATGAGTTGGATTGGGCCCAAAATGAGCTAGAAATCGCCCTCAACGAGTTGCCCAAAGTGGACCCACGCTGCTCCATCGGTGCGCACATGTACAGTGCGCGTGCGCGTCTTTAGACGTCAGGTAACTATAACAAATTTTATATCATTTTTAAGCCTCGGATGTTAGCTTTCCAACGCAACTGGAATCGCCTCATTTGGACCTCTGTAGCTCAAGTTATGGTCAATTGAGTGCGAAGAGGTCAGGCTTGACAGCTTTGCGCGCGGTTCCTTCATTTCTTCATGAGTTCTCCCGCTTTGCATGCTTTTCTCCTCACTTCTTCCATCCAATACTTGCCTTATGAACCTGAAATCACTTAACAAACATATCAAGGCATTGAATGGAATTAAAGTGAGTTAAATTTAGCTATTTTAATGCCTAAAAAGCATGTTTTCACATTTAAGCACAAATCAAGGGAGAATTGCAAAACCATGCTATTTCATTGAATAAATGTGGGAAAAGGTGATAAAATCTCCCAAATTAAGCACAAGATAAATCACAAATTTGGGGTTTATCAAATCTCCCCACACTTAAACTAAGCATGTCCTCATGCTAAGAATAAAGAAGGATAAGAAAGGGTATGAACATTTATTCAATGCGAAGAAACTATATAAACCTATCTATATGAATGCAACTAAATGCAAAATGATTCTACCTACTTGGTTAAAAGTAAATCAATCCCCAAGAACATATATGAACAAGTAGGGCTAAGATCATATGACAATTCATGAATCCTACCAATTCAAATATCAAAATGAAGTTCAAATAGACTTGCAAAAAGAAAGCTCATGAAAGCTGGGAATAGGTAATTGAGCATTGAACCCTCACCGGAAGTGTATCCGCTCTAGTCACTCAAGTGTATAGGGTCGATCCACTCAATTCTCTTCTAATCATGCTTTCCATTATTTGTTTTTCATCTAACAATCAACAATTATTCAATGCATGCATACATTCATCATGAGGACTTATTCATAGGTTGTAATGGGGCTAGGGTAAAGGTAGGGATGTATATGGTCAAGTGAGCTTGAAATTTGCATCTTTGATTAGTCTAAGCTCTCACCTAACATATATAACAACCTATACAATTCTAATACACAACCTAGCTACCCATGATTTCCATTTTTTTCACATACTCATGCATTCTCCTTAATTAACATTCCATATGCATTGATTTTTATTGAACTTTACTTTGGGGCATTTTTGTCCCCCTTTTTATTTCTTTTTCTCTTCACATACTCCTCCTTAATTAACATTCCATATGCATTGATTTTTATTGAACTTTACTTTGGGGCATTTTTGTCCCCCTTTTTATTTCTTTTTTCTTTTTCTCTTTTTTTATTTCTATTATATTTTTTTTCAAACTAAAATGTATACAAGAACATCAATGCATATGGTTTACACATGATTAATACATGAGTATGTACCCAATTCCCAAGATTCTCAACA
>NC_029789.2:45532522-45549775 GCF_000816755.2 Arachis ipaensis | reverse complement strand
CCAACCAATGTCCCAAGTTTCCCATACCCAAATGATACACACCTTCACTAGCCTAAGCTAATCAAAGATCCAAATTAAAGGATATTTATTATTTTTCACTTAGGGGTAGTGATGTGCTAATATTAAGAATAAAAGGGATTAATTAGGCTCAAAATTGGCTAACAATGGTTGATGAAAGGTAGGCTATTTGGGTAAGTGAGCTATATTAAATGATGGCCTCAATCATATAAATTCATGTATACACGGAATAATGGACATAAAGAATCAAACAAATCAAAGATTACAATCATAGAAAGAGAACAATGCACATAAGAATGGAAAATTAGTGGTTATAAGATGTAACCACACAATTTGGCTCAAAACTCACCTTCACTAGCCTAAGCTAATCAAAGATCCAAATTAAAGGATATTTATTATTTTTCACTTAGGGGTAGTGATGTGCTAATATTAAGAATAAAAGGGATTAATTAGGCTCAAAATTGGCTAACAATGGTTGATGAAAGGTAGGCTATTTGGGTAAGTGAGCTATATTAAATGATGGCCTCAATCATATAAATTCATGTATACACGGAATAATGGACATAAAGAATCAAACAAATCAAAGATTACAATCATAGAAAGAGAACAATGCACATAAGAATGGAAAATTAGTGGTTATAAGATGTAACCACACAATTTGGCTCAAAACTCACTTGCTTGTGTTCTTAACTCAAAAACCATGTTCCAAAATAAATTCTCCAAGCAAGTTCAACAATTTTTTTTTTCAAATTGGTAGGGTGCCCTAAAAATAGTTGTCTTGGAAAAGAAATCATCACCCTAACCAAGTAGTCCTAAAATAAAAAGAAGTAATAAAATATATACAAATTCTAACTAACATGCAATCTATTATGCAATACAACAACTAACCAACAAAGATAAAAATTAAAAAATTTGGTGTTGAAAGGGAAATTTTTACCCATGGATGTCGGTCGGACGACCTCCCCACACTTAAAAATTTGCACCGTCCTCGGTGCATGCAAAGAAGAGCAAGATGGACGGGTTGCTACAATTGATGAGCTCCTCCAAAAGGTTGTGCGGAAGGACTAGTTCGTTGCCCCATTTGAAGCTTTTTCATTCCTTTCCTTCTTGGTGGCCAACCTAAAAGGAAAAAAAAGAAAGAAAATTAAGCCTACAACAAAGATATCAAAGCAAATAGAACATAGGCGAGGGCTAATGCCAAATAAAAGTAAGGTTCTCACTACATGTTAGCTACGCATATAAGTGAGAGAGCAATATAGGCAAAGGGCATATCAATTAATACTTGATGCAAGAGTAAAGTCAAGGCATGAAGAGCACTCAAAAGCATCAAGTTTAACTAGAAAGAGTGGGTCATAAAAGGCATGCAAGTTCATATCAATGCACAAAGAATATAAGAGTCATACAAGATTAAGCATTGATTTAAAAGTTTCATCACCCAACAATATCAAACAAGTCAAGAAGCACCAAGATTAACCAAGAAATTCTCAACAATTGAGTAAGAGCATTCAACACCATTATTAAAATAAGAAGCTAAAAAAAAGAAGGTAAAAACAAGCCATAAAAACAAAATGAAAATACAAAGAATAAAAGTATGCGAATGCAATGGACAAAAGAAAATGGAAGATGAGAAAAAAACTCTTTTTTTTTACCGGCGAGGACGCGTCATGCACGCTTACGCGCCGATGCGTAGTTTGGCCGAAGGGCGCATACGCGCCAGGTGCGCGCACGCGTGGGTGAGATTATGCGCGGGGTACAGTGTCAGCCCAAGGTTGGCCCAACTCTCTGGAACATGTACCAGGAGGGCAGGTGGCGCTATCGGCACGCACGCGCGTTGCGCAATTAGCTTCAAGGACGCGTACGCGCCAGGTGCGCGTACGCGCGGGTTGGTTTGTGCCTCAGGCATGGTGTTGGGGCAGTGTAGGCGCAACTCTTGGGTCAATGTATGGAGGGATGAATTTTTCAATCCACGCGTACGCGCACATGGTGCGTGCATGTGGAGGGGTGAAAATGCTTAATGCACGCGTACGTGTGGATGGTGCTCTATTTTTCAAATTTTTTTTTATGTTTTGGCACCAATCCAAGCATTCTAAACCTCTAAACAGCTACCAAAACACCATAAAACCTTATTTAGCCTACTAAACTACCAATTATACTCAACAAGCTTAACAAAACATGAAATTAAACTAATTACCAATATGTACAAAAGGGAAAAATGAAAAGAATTTACCATGGTGGGGTGTCTCCCACCTAGCACTTTTGTTTATTGTCCTTAAGTTGGACTTATGGGAGCTCCTCTTAAGGTGGCTTGTGCTTGAAGCTATCCTTGAACATCCACCAATGCTTGAATCTCCAATAAGCTTTAGTCTTCAAAGATGATAACTCCAAGCCTTGATGAAGTTCCACACAAGCCATGGGCTCCCAAATTTGATTCTTCTTGTGCGATCCGGGATCCCACACTTTGTTTTGACACCCATCTTCAAATTGATCATCATGATTCTAATTGGGTGGCATGACCTTAGAATTCTCAATTAAGCACCCAAACATTCTCCTAGACCCATGAAATTTGGTTCTATACCAACCATTGCCATTCAACTTCGAGCATGCAACCATCATGAACTTAGAGTGATATGTCCAACCACTACACAACTCTCTCCTACTCTTAACTCCACAAAGAGCTCTAAGTTGACCATCATTTTCAATCAAACCATATTCAAGTGAGAAAGCAAAGCTTAGGGATAAGAATTTTACCCACTTGAATATTGTGTTGGATGATGGTGACTTAGGAAGGGGGACCTCCCCACACTTAGCCAATGCGAGGTCTACACCCTTGTGCTCCTTCTTGACTACCTCCACCTCCTTGCAAGCTTCTTCAACTTTAATTCCTTGCTCACCAACTTCTTCTATACACCCTTCATTGCTCAAACCATGTGTTGGAGGTTGTGCATGGTCCTCCTTGTCATCAATTTCACAATACAATAAAAGAGATTCATCAATTCTAAGAGACTCATTGGTTAGTGTGGAATCATCTTCAATGATGGAGCTTGCTTCTTGCTCAACCTCTTCCTCTTGGTAGCTTCCTTCCAATTCAATCTTTTCTTCATTGTTTACTAAGGGTATGGGAGGTGAGGTGTCTTCTTCTTTAATCTCCATGTCAATCCCAATGGGAGATGATTCAATTGTACATAAGAATTCCTCAATGATTGAATCCATCTCTTGGTCAACCTCTTCAAAGTTTTTCACCATGATATGTCTTGGAGGTTGTACACCCTCCTCAACATCAATATCAAGCTTTTTGAAAGAGGGCTCTCTAATGCTACATTCCCATGGACTTCCAACATCTCCTAGGTTTTCAACCACTTCTTCCGGCTCAATTGTCTCAACTTTCTCCCCTTGTGGCAATTCTTGCTTCAACTCCTCTTCTTCACATTGAAGCTCTAAATTCACTCCCTCACTATGCTCCTTAATTTCTTCTCCACATTTAACAATGGGAGTTCCTAGATCGCATAGGTTTAGGCGGGAGGAGACCATATTGCTAACGGCTTCCGCTAGGGTAGCCATCTTGGCTCCTAGCTCTTTAAACTCATTTTCCATATCCTCTTGTTGCCTTTGTAGTTGAGAGTCAAGATCTCTTAGTTCTAGTGTGAGGGCTTCATCGGGGGGGTGGTGGTGGGAGAGAGGGTTCATTGTTTGAGGGGAAGGCATTATAGTTAGAAGGTGGTTCATTTTGGTAAGGGTATGGAGTTGGTGTATATTGAGGTGGTTCTTGAGAGTGGTTATGTTGGAATTGTGGTGGTTCTATGTATGGTTCATAAGGTAGTTAGTAGGGTGGATAAGGATTAGGGCCATATGGAGGTGTTTGGTGGTAGGGGGCTTGTGAGTAAGGTGGTTCAAAGTCATGTTGAGGGGGTGGTTCATAGGCATGTGGTGGTGGTTGTTGACAATCATAATAAGGGTCACTACATCCATTAGATTGATATGCATTAGGATTAGGATTATACCCATAAGAATCCGGAGGTTGTTGTTGCCAAGAAGGTTGATCAATCCCTTGAGACTCCTCACATCTTTGATTGTTCCATCCTTGATGCACATCCTCATTGTAGCTTCCATTCCCTACAACATAATTTGAGCCAAACTCATAGCCAAAGGGGTGAGAATTCATAATAGCAAATAAAAACAAAAGCTAACAAACAAGCAAAAGACAAACATATTCACATATTCACAATAGCCAATAATATAACACCATTGCAACTCCCCGGCAACGGCGCCATTTTGATGCTCAAATTGTTGTGATTGTCTAGAATTTCTCTCATAGAAATAAGAACTTCATTATAAGCATAGCTCCAAACCAACAAATAATTCTCACATCAAAAATTTGAGTTGTCACAAGTACAAACCCCAATAAGAATTAACCGAAGTATTTAGACTCCGAGTCGTCTCACGAGGAATTGCAATGAAGTAATCAATTATTGGCTATGAAGATGCAAGGGGGTTTGATTTGGAAATTGAATGAAAATATAATAAATGATAAGAAAGTAAAATAACAAGAACTAATAAAAGAAATGGAAAGAACTCTTGGCTAAGACATGGGAAATTGAGATCACCATCCTTGTCTACAAACCAAATATTGATAATTATGAGAGGCCAACCTATTAAGTCTACCTCCAAAAGCCTTAAGTATGTAATATCTACCCCTAAGCTTGAGGTGCGTCAAATAGGCTTGATCACATCAACCCATAAGTCCCAACCTATCTACTAATTAGATTAGTAGGGGATTAGTGTCAATGGATATCAAATTGATCACCAAGGGTTCTCAAATCACCAATTCAATGAGACCCAATGACTCAAGGTCACTCAATTCCCTTAGCCTAGGCCAAGAGTAAAGGAAACTACTCAAAAACTAGTAAAAGTATTTTAACAAACACCTAGAGTGCAAGAAAAGTAAACATCACCACATGCAAGAATTAATAAAACCCATAACTAACATAAGCAAGAAATCAACAATAACAACTAAGATAAACATAAAAGAAACATGGAAACATAAAATTGCATTAAAAGAAATTGAGATCCAACAATTGTTCATAATATAAAAGAGAGAAAAACAAGAAATTAACAAGAGAAAATAAGAATATTAAGACAATAGAATACTAAAATATAAAGAGAATTGAAATCAAAACAATAAATGAAAGAGAAATTTGAGAGTGATTAACCTAACTTTACCCTAATTTCTATCCTAAATCTAGAGAGAGAAGAGAGCCTCTCTCTCTAGAATTCTACTCTAAAACATGATGAAAACTAAACTATGACTACTTGGTTCATTCCCCCCTCAATCCTTGGGTTCAATAGCATCAGAAATGAGTTGGATTGGGCCCAAAATGAGCTAGAAATCGCTCCCAACGAGTTGCCCAAAGTAGACCCACGCTGCTCCATCGGTACGCATGCGTACAGTGCACGTGCACATCCCTAGACGTCAGGTAACTATAGCAAATTTTATATCATTTTGAAGCCCCGGATGTTAGCTTTCCAACGCAACTAGAATTGCCTCATTTGGACCTCTGTAGATCAAGTTATGGTCGATTGAGTGCGAAGAAGTCAGACTTGACAGCTTTGCAGTTCCTTCATTTCTTCATGAGTTCTCCCACTTTGCATGCTTTTCTCCTCACTTCTTCCATCCAATACTTGCCTTATGAACCTGAAATCACTTAACAAACATATCAAGGCATCGAATGGAATTAAAGTGAGTTAAATTTAGCTATTTTAAGGCCTAAAAAGCATGTTTTCACATTTAAGCACAAATCAAGGGAGAATTGCAAAACCATGCTATTTCATTGAATAAAAGTGAGAAAATGTGATAAAATCCCCAAAATTAAGCACAAGATAAACCAAAAATTTGGGGTTTATCAGTGACCAGTGCAGCAGACAAGCGACGCATACGCGTGACTAGGATTTTGTCAAGCGACGCGTACGCGTGACAAAGTATCACATGCTGCAGGTATCAAAAAACGCTGGGGATGATTTCTGGGCTGTTTTTGGCCTAGTTCCAAGCCCGAAAACACAGATTAGATACTACAGAGTGAGGGAATCATGGAGACAGACCTCATTATTCACACATTAGGTTTTAGATGTAGTTTTATAGAGAGAGAGAGGCTCTCTCCTCTCTCTAGGTTTTAGGATTTTTAGTATTAGTTCTTCTGAATTTCAGATTTCTATTATACTTTAATTTATCTTTCTTTTATTTTTATTTGTCTTAGTACTTTAGTTTATCTCCTCTTGTTGATTTATTTATTTCCCCCAATTTAATTTATGAACTCTTCATGTTAGATTCAATTTTCTATTTAATGCAATTTGAGGTATTTCATATTTATTGCTCCTTTCTTCGTTTGTTATTATTGAATGCTTGCAATTGTTGGTTTTAGATTTTGCATTTTCTTATTGCTTTTCTATGCTTTTATTTTGCACCTTTCAAGTGTTTGATAAAATGCTTGGGTGGGTTTTAATTTAGCTTTTCACGTTCTTAACTAGGATTGATTATTTGGAGACTCTTGAATTATCAAAAGTCTTTTGTTGATTGGTGTTTGAAACTTGCTAGTTGGCTTGAGCTTCACTAACTCTAGTCTTTGATTAGGACTTGTGAACTCAAGTTGATTTTTTCACTTGACTTACCTTTAATTGTTAGAGGCTAACTAAGTGATAGCAAAAGGCAATTCCCATCACTAGTGACTATGATAATGGGGATAGAAATTCCAATTATCAATCCTTGCTAGGACTTTTCTTAAGTGTTATTTTATTTCCTTGTTATTTACATTACTTGTTCCTTATTTCCAAACCCAAAAAGATATAATCTCATAACCAATTATAAGTACACTTTCCTGTAATTCCTTGAGAGACGACCCGAGGTTTAATACTTCGGTTATTTTTATTGGGTTTGCTTAAGTGACAAACAATCTAAATTTGATTGAGGTTTAATTGTCGGTTTAGAACTATACTTACAACGCGCTTATTTTTGTGAAAATTCTTTACCGACGATTTTTCCTCCATCACTCCCGCTCTTGGAGGTCGAACACTTTGTAGAAACCTTTACCTAAGACTTCAACTATTCTATAAGGTCCCTTCCAATTAGCAGCCAACTTTCCTTCTCCTGATTTCTGTACTCCGATATCGTTTCGGATCAGGATCAGATCGTTGGTGGCAAAACTCCTCTTGATCACCTTCTGGTTATATCTTAGAGCCATCCTTTATTTTAGGGTTTCCTCCTTAATCCAAGCTCTTTCTCGGACTTTGAGGAGAAGATCGAGCTCTTCTTTCTATGCCTGGGTGTTAGCTCTTTCATTGTAGAATATGACTCTAGGTTATTCTTCAGTTACCTCTATAGGGATCATTGCTTCTATTCTGTAAGCAAGTCGGAAAGGTAACTCCCCTGTTGTAGAGTGCGGGGTCATCCGATATACCCACAAGACTTGAGGGAGCTCGTTGGCTCAAGCCCCTTTCGCGTCTTGTAGTCGACGCTTCAGCCCAGCCAGTATGACTTTATTGGCAGCTTCAGCCTGTCTGTTGGCCTGGGGGTGTTCTACCGAGGTGAACTGATGTTTTATTTTTAGGTCGGCCACCAGGTTCCTAAAGGTTGAGTCAGTAAATTGAGTCTCATTGTCCGTGGTGATGGAGTGGGAGACTCCAAACCTTGTGACAATGTTCTTATACAAGAGTTTCTAACTTTTTGGGCGGTGATAGTTGCTAAGGGCTCTACTTCGATCCATTTAGTGAAGTAGTCAATTCCTACTATGAGATATTTGACTTGTCCTAGTGCTTGTGGAAATGATCCGAGCATATCGAGACTGCATTTTGTAAATGGCCATGGTGAGGTAACGCTGATAAGCTCCTTGGGTGGCACGACGTGGAAGTTGGCGTGTTTCTGACAAGGTGCGCACTTCTTAGCAAACTCGACCGCTTCCTTTTGTAAGGTCGGCTAGGAGAAGCCAACTCGGATCACCTTTTTAGCCAGTGACCAAGCTCCTAAATGATTTCCATATATGCCACTCTGTACATCTTCCAAGACTTCCTTTGTATTGGTTAGGACGCATTTCAAGAAGGGTACTGAGATCCCGCTTTTGTATAGAATATTGTGAACCAATGTGTAGTTTTGTGCCTCTTTGATAAGCTTTTTGGCTTCTTTTTCATCTTCGGGGAGGACATCAAATTTAAGGTAGTTGATTATAAGAGTCATCCATCCTAAATTTTGGTTGGATATGGTTAATACCTCTGAATTGCTCTCTTCTTTTAATATTGATGGTGTCTATAGAGTCTCCTGGATAAGACTTCTATTGTTGCCCCCTGGCTTGGAGCTGGCTGATTTGGAGAGGGCATTAGCTCGGGCATTGAATTCCTGGGCTACATGCTGGACTTCACCTTCCAAAAAGTGTGTCAATTATTCTCGGGCTTCATCCAAGTACTTCTTCATAGTGGGATCTTTGGCTTGGTAGGTACCGTTAATTTGTAAAGTTATTACTTGTGAATCATGAACACTATCAACCTTTCCACCCCCACTTCTTTGGCCAGCTTCAAGCCAGCAAGTAAGGCCTCGTTCCCTGCTTGATTGTTAGAGGCAGAGAACTCAAACCTTAGGGATAGTTCTATCCGAGTTCCTTAGTCGCTTTCCAAAATTACACCCGCTCCACTTCCAGCTTTGTTTGATGACCCATCTACGTATAGGCTCCATGTTGCTGGGTCCCTTAGGCTTCTGGTGTATTCAACGATGAAGTTGGCGAGGTATTGTGACTTGATTGTTATCCGTGCTTCGTACTTTAGGTCGAACTCGGACAGTTCCACAGCCCATTGTAGCATCCGTCCTGCCAATTCCGTCCTTTGTAAAATGTGTTTCATTGGTTGATTAGTGCAGACTTTGATGGTGTGAGCTTGGAAGTAAGATCGGAGTCTTCGAGATGTGAGGATATGAGCATAAGCGAACTTCTCTATCTTTTGATAGTTCAACTCTGCCCCCTGTAGGACTTTGCTAACGAAATAGATAGGTTGTTGCCCCTTTTTATCTTCTCAGATCATGGCAGAAGCTATAGCTCGGCTTCCTACTACCAAGTATAGCACAAGCTCTTCTCCTTTGATAGGTCGGGTAAGTATAAGGGGCTGTCCCAGAAATACTTTGAGTATAAGGGTAGTGATTTCAAAGCTGATCCGGCTAAGAATCTGGATAGAGTTGCCAACCTTCCGTTTAGTTGTTAGACCTCTTTAACACAAGTCAGGCTCTTCATGTTGAGTATAACCTGACACTTGTCTGGATTTGCTTATATATCTCTTTGGGTTAACTTGAAGCCCAGGAACTTTTCTGCTTCTACTACGAATGTGCACTTTGAGGAATTTAACCTCATTTTATGCTTCCTTTTGTGGAGAACACCTCGGAGAGATCAGGCAGCAATATTGTGTTCTCTTTGGTTTTGACGAGCATGTCATCTACGTACACCTCCATGAATTTTCGCAGGTGAGAGGAAAATACTTTGTTCATTAGTCGCTGATAAGTAGCCCTCGCGTTCTTAACCCAAAAGAAATTACTACATAGCAATAGTTAGCTTTTGGAGTTATGAACGAGGTCTTTTCTTGGTCTAGTTTGTACATCGAGATTTGATTATATCCTGAGTAAGCGTCCATAAAGGATAGATATCGGTAGCCTGAGGTTGAGTCGACCAGAGCATCAATGCTAGGGAGAGGATATGGGTCCTTGGGGAAAGCTTTGTTGAGGTCAGTGTAGTCTACACACATCCTCCACTTTCCATTTTGTTTTTCACTAAAACGACGTTAGCTAGTCACAATGGATATTTTACCTCCCTTATGAACCCTGCTTCCAGCAAGGGTTGCACTTGCTCTTCCACGACATGTGTCTTTTCTGGCCCGGGTACACTGCGAGTTTATGGGACATTAGGTCGGGATCTATGCCGGGCATATCAGAGGCCTTCCAGGTGAAGATGTCAGAAGTTTTCCTTAGTAGTTCGACAAGTTATTCCTTTAGACTTTCCTCCAGGTTAGCTCCGATATTTGTTGTTTTGTTTGGGTGATCTCCGATTTGCACCTCTTCTACCTTGCCTCTAGTTTGGGGGCGTAGTTCTCCTCGAGTTTGGACTCCACCTATTTCAATTGTGTTGACCTCTTTTCTTATAGGACTATCTTTTAAATTAAGGCTTTCATTGTAGCATTTATGTGCTAGCTATTGGTCTCCCTTAATAGTGACAATTCCTTCTGCTATAGGAAACTTCATACAGAGGTGGTGTGTCGAGACAACAGCTATAACTCGGTTTAAGGTGTTCCGACCTATCAAGGCGTTGTACGCCGAGTTTACATCAACGACGATGTAATCGATACTTAGCGTCTTTGATCTTGCACCCTTTCCAAAGGTAGTGTATAAGGGATATACCCAAGGAGTCGGATTGGCGTATCCCCTAATCCAAAAAGGTTATCTGGGTAGGCCTTTAAGTCCTTTTCTTCCAACCTGAGTTTGTCGAAAGCGGGTTTGTAAAGGATGTCCGTGGTGCGCAAAAATTGTGATCATCAACAATGGCGCCAAAGACTTGGTGCTCTCAAACGTGAATCACACTTTGTCACAACTTCGCACAACTAACCAGCAAGTGCACTGGGTCGTCCAAGTAATAAACCTTACGTGAGTAAGGGTCGATCCCACGGAGATTGTCGGCTTGAAGCAAGCTATGGTCACCTTGTAAATCTGAGTCGGGCGGATTCAAATGGTTATAGAGAATTGATAATTAAAACATAATTAAAATATAAACTAGGATAGAGATACTTATGTAATTCATTGGTGAGAATTTCAGATAAGCGTATAGAGATGCTTTCGTTCCTCCTGAACCTCTGCTTTCCTGCTGTCTTCATTCAATTATTCCTACTCCTTTCCATGGCAAGCTGTATGTTGGGCATCACCGTTGTCAATGGCTACATCACGTCCTCTCTGTGAAAATGGTCCAATGCGCTGTCACTGCATGGCTAATCATCTGTCGGTTCTCGATCATACTGGAATAGGATTTACTATCCTTTTGCGTCTGTCACTACGCCCAGCACTCGCGAGTTTGAAGCTCGTCACAGCCATCCCTTCCCAGATCCTACTCGAAATACCACAGACAATGTTTAGACTTTCCGGATCTCAGGAATGGCCATCCATGGGTTCTAACTTATACCACGAAGACTCTAATATCTCAGACTCAGTCCCCTGTATTAGATATCTAAGAGATACTCATTCTGTCTCGTCTTCATGTAGAACGGAAGTGGTTGTCAGGCACGTGTTCATAGGTGAGAATGGTGATGAGCGTCACATAATCATCACATTCATCATGTTCTTGGGTGTGAATAAATATCTTAGAATAGGAATAAGCTTGAATTGAATAGAAAAATAGTAGTACTTTGCATTAATACTCAAGGAACAGCAGAGCTCCACACCTTAATCTATGGTGTGTAGAAACTCTACCGTTGAAAATACATAAGAACAAAGTCTAGGCATGGCCGAATGGCCAGCCCCCAAAACGTGATCAAAGGATCCAAAGACAATCCAAAGATGTAAATACAATAGTAAAAAGTCCTATTTATACTAACTAGTTACTAGGGTTTACAGAAATGAGTAAATGATGCAGAAATCCACTTCCAGAGCCCACTTGGTGTGTGCTTGGGCTGAGCATTGAGCTTTACACATGTAGAGGCTTCTCTTGGAGTTGAACGCCAGTTTGTAACCTATTTCTGGCGTTTAACTCCACTTTGCAACCTGTTTCTGGCGTTTAACTCCAGAATGCAACATGGAACTGGCGTTGAACGCCAGTTTGCGTCATCTAAACTCAGGCAAAGTATGGACTATTATATATTTCTAGAAATCCCTAGATGTCTACTTTCCAACGCAATTAAGAGCGCGCCATTTGGAGTTCTGTAGCTCCAAAAAATCCATTTTGAGTGCAGGGAGGTCAGAATCCAACAGCATCTGCAATCCTTCCTCAACCTCTGAATCTGATTTTTGCTCAAGTCCCTCAATTTCAGCCAGAAAATACTTGAAATCACAAAAAAATATACAAACTCATAGTAAAGTCCAGAAATGTGATTTTTATTTAAAAACTAATAAAAATATACTAAAAACTAACTAAATCATACTGAAAACCATGTAAAAACAATGCCAAAAAGCGTATAAATTATCCGCTCATCACAACACCAAACTTAAATTGTTGCTTGTCCCCAAGCAAATGAAAATCAAATAGGATAAAAAGAAGAGAATATACTATGAATTCTAAAATATCAATGAAACTTAGCTCCAATCAGATGAGCAGGACTTGTAGCTTTTTGCCTCTTGAATAGTTTTGGCATCTCACTTTATCCTTTGAAGTTCTGAATGATTGGCATCTATAGGAACTTAGAATTTAGATAGTGTTATTGATTCTCTTAGTTCAGTATGTTGATTCTTGAACACAGCTACTTTATGAGTCTTGGCCGTGGCCCTAAGCACTTTGTTTTCTAGTATTACCACCGGATACATAAATGCCACAGACACATAACTGGGTGAACCTTTTCAGATTGTGACTCAGCTTTGCTAAAGTCCCCAATTAGAGGTATCCAGGGTTCTTAAGCACACTCTTCTTTTTTGCTTTGGACCTTGACTTTAACCGCTCAGTCTCAAGTTTTCACTTGACACCTTCACGCCACAAGCACATGGTTAGGGACAGCTTGGTTTAGCCGCTTAAGCCAGGATTTTATTCCTTTAGCCCTCCTATCTACTGATGCTCAAAGCCTTGGATCCTTTTTATTTACCCTTGCCTTTTGGTTTTAAGGGCTATTGGCTTTTTGCTCTTGCCTTTTGGTTTAAAGAGCTTTTGGCTTTTTCTGCTTGCTTTTTCTTTTTCTTTCTCTTTTTTTTTGCCATTTTTCTTTTCTCTTTTTTCTTTTTTTTTTCGCAAGCTCTTCTCTATTCACTGCTTTTTCTTACTTCAAGAATCATTTTTATGATTTTTCAAATCATCAAATAACATTTCTCCTTTTTTCTTATTCTTCAAGAGCCAATATATTTAACATTCATAAACCACAATATCAAAAGACATATGCACTGTTCAAGCATTCATTCAGAAAATAAAAAGTATTGTCACCACATCAAAATAATTAAACTAGTTTCAAGGATGAATTCGAAACCATGTACTTCTTGTTCTTTTGTTTTTAGAACATTTTTTTCATTTAAGAGATGTGATGGATTCATAGGACATTCATAACTTTAAGGCATAGACACTTAGACACTAGTGATCATATAGTAAAGACACAAACATAAATAAAACATAAAGCTCAAAAATCGAAAAACAGTAAAATAAATAGACAAGGAGATTAAGGAATGAGTCCACCTTAGTGAGGATGGCGTCTTCCTCTTCTTGAAGAACCAATGGTGCTTTTGAGCTCCTCTATGTCTCTTCCTTGTCTTTGTTGCTCCTCCCTCATAGCTCTTTGATCTTCTCTAATTTCATGAAGGATGATGGAATGCTCTTGGTGCTCCATCTTTAGTTGTCCCATGTTGGAGCTTAATTCTCCTAGGGAAGTGTTTATTTGCTCCCAATAGTTTTGTGGAGGAAAATGTATCCCTTGAGGCATCTCAGGAATTTCTTGGTGAGGGAATTCCTCGTGCTCTTGTTGAGGTCCATGATCTCTTGTTTGCTCCATCCTTTTCTTAGTGATGGGCTTGTCCTCTTCAATAAGGTGTCTCTGGCCTTAGGTTCCATAAATGGTTATGGAAAAATAAAAAGCAATGCTTTTACCACACCAAACTTAAAATGTTTGCTTGTCCCCGAGCAAAAGAAGAAAGAAAATAGTAGAAGAAGAAGAAAATGGAGGAGATGGAGGTGTGTGAATGGTTCGGCCACTGGGGGTTTAAAGTGGTTATGATGTGTGAAAAGGAAGGAGTGATGGTTTGAATTTGAGTGGGTGAGTGTAGGTGGTTGTATGGTGGTTTTGGAGGGGAATTGGAGGTGATTGGTGGAGGTTATTTTGGGGAAGAATGTTGTGGAAAGGTGTGAAGAGGAGAGAAGAAGTGGTGAGGATCCAGTGGGGTCCACAGATCCAGTGGGGCCAAGGACTTAACATCCCTGCTCCAATTAGGCGTGTAAAACGCCCTTGCTGTGCAATCCTAGCGTTTAACGCCAGACTGCTGCTTGTTTCTGGCGTTAAACTCCCAAATGTAGCCTGTTTCTGGCGTTTAACGCCAGGTAGATGCTTGTTTCTGGCGTTAAACGCCAGCTTGGTGCTTGTTTTGGCGTTAAACACCAGACAGATGCTTGTTTCTGGCGTTTAAACGCCAGAATGCTCCTCCTCCAGGGTGTGCTGTATTTAATGCTATTTTTTATTCTGTTTTTGATTTTTCAGTAGTTTTTGTGACTCCACATGATCATCAACCTAATAAAACACGAAATAACAAAAAGAAAATAAATAAATATAATTAGATAACATTGGGTTGTCTCCCAACAAGCGCTTCTTTAATGTCAATAGCTTGACAGTGAGCTCTCATGGAGCCTCACAGATGTGCAGAGCATTGTTGGGACCTCCCAACACCAAACTTAGAGTTTGAATGTGGGGGTTCAACACCAAACTTAGAGTTTGACTGTGGGGGCTTTGGTTGACTCTGCAGTGAGAGAAGCTTTTCATGCTTCCTCTCCATGGTTACAGCAGGAGATCCTTGAGTTTTAAACATAAGGTTGTCCTCATTCAGTTGAAGGACCAACTCTCCTCTGTCCACATCAATCACAGCTCTTGCTGTGGCTAGGAAGGGTCTTCCAAGGATGATGGATTCATCCTCATCCTTCCCAGTGTCTAGGATTATGAAATCAGCAGGGATGTAAAGGCCTTCAACCTTTACTAGCACGTCCTCTACTAGTCCATAAGCCTCTTTTCTTGAGTTGTCTGCCATCTCTAATGAGATTCTGGCAGCTTGCACCTCAAAGATCCCAAGTTTCTCCATTACAGAGAGTGACATTAAGTTTATTCCTGACCCCAGGTCACACAGAGCCTTCTCAAAGGTCATGGTGCCTATGGTACAGGGTATTAAGAATTTACCAGGATCCTATTTCTTTTGAGGTAGAGTTTGCTGATCCAAGACATTTAGTTCCTTGATGAGCAATGGAGGTTCATCCTTCCAAGTCTCATTGCCAAATAATTTGGCATTCAGCTTCATGATTGCTCCTAAATATTGAGCAACTTGCTCTTCAGCAATGTCTTCATCTTCTTCAGAAGATGAATAGTCATCAGAGCTCATGAATGGTAAAAAGAGGTTCAATGGAATCTCTATGGTCTCTAGATGAGTCTCAGATTCCTTTGGTTCCTCAAAGGAAAACTCCTTATAGGTCAATGGACGTCCCAGGAGGTCTTCCTCACTAGGATTCACGTCCTTCTCCTCCTCTCTGGGTTCGGCCACACCAAGTAAGGTTATGGCCTTGCACTCTCTTTTTGGATTCTCTTCTGTATTGCTTGGGAGAGTACTAGGAGGAGTTTCAGTGACTCTTTTACTCAACTGGCCCACTTGTGCCTCCAAATTTCTAATGGAGGACCTTATTTCATTCATGAAATTTAGAGTGGCCTTAGATAGATCAGAGACTATATTTGCTAAGCTAGATGGATTCTGCTCAGAATTCTCTGTCTGTTGTTGAGTGGATGATGGAAAAAGCTTGCTATTGCTAAACCGGTTTCTTCCACCATTATTAAAGCCTCGTTGAGGCTTTTGTTGATCCTTCCATGAGAAATTTGGATGATTTCTCCATAAGGAATTATAGGTGTTTCCATAGGGTTCACCCATGTAATTCACCTCTGCTATTGCAGGGTTCTCAGGATCATAAGCTTCTTCTTCAAAAAAGGCCTCTTTAGTACTGTTGGATGATTCCTTCAATCCATTCAGACTCTGAGAGATCATATTGACTTGCTGAGTCAATATTTTATTCTGAGCCAATATGGCATTCAGAGTATCAACTTCAAGAACTCCCTTCCTTTGAGGCGTCCCATTATTCACAAGATTCCTTTCAGAAGTGTACATGAACTGGTTATTTACAACCATGTCAATGAGTTCTTGAGCTTCTGCAAACGTTTTCTTTAGGTGAATGGATCCACCTGCAGAATGGTCCAATGACATCTTAGATAATTCAGACAGACCATCATAGAATATATCCAGGATGATTCATTCTGAAAGCATGTCAGAAGGACACTTTTTGGTCATTTTCTTGTATCTCTCCCAAGCTTTATAGAGGGATTCACCTTCCTTCTGTTTGAAGGTTTGAACATCCACTCTAAGCTTGCTAAGCTTTTGAGGAGGAAAGAACTTGGCTAAGAAAGCCGTGACCAGCTTATCCCAAGAGTTCAGGCTATCCTTAGGTTGAGAGTCCAACCATATTCTAGCTCTGTCTCTTACAGCAAACGGGAAAAGCATAAGCCTGTAGACCTCGGGATCAACCCCATTGGTCTTAACAGTATCACAGATCTGCAAGAATTCAGTTAAAAACTGAAAAGGATCTTCTAATGGAAGTCCATAAAACTTGCAGTTCTGTTGCATCAGAGAAACTAATTGAGGTTTCAGCTCAAAGTTGTTTGCTCCAATGGCAGGGATTGAGATGCTTCTTCCATGAAAATTGGAATTTGGTGCAGTAAAGTCACCAAGCATCTTCCTTGCATTGTTATTATTTTCGGCCATGTCTCCTTTTTCAAAAATTTCTGTCAGATTTTCTCTAGAGAGTTATGCTTTAGCTTCCCTTAGCTTCCTCTTCAGAGTCCTTTCAGGTTCAGGATCAGCTTCAACAAGAATATTCTTATCCTTGNAGAAGGTGATTTTCAAAAATTAGAGAGAGAATTAGTTAGGTAGTTTTGAAAAAGATATGATTGAAACAAAAAGATAGGATTAGTTGGAAAGGATTTGAAATTTAATTTTTTTCTCCAATGGCAGGGATTGAGATGCTTCTTCCATGAAAATTGGAATTTGGTGCAGTAAAGTCACCAAGCATCTTCCTTGCATTGTTATTATTTTCGGCCATGTCTCCTTTTTCAAAAATTTCTGTCAGATTTTCTCTAGAGAGTTATGCTTTAGCTTCCCTTAGCTTCCTCTTCAGAGTCCTTTCAGGTTCAGGATCAGCTTCAACAAGAATATTCTTATCCTTGTTCCTGCTCATATGAAAAAGAAGAGAACAGAAAATATGGAATCCTCTATGTCACAGTATAGAGATTCCTTATGTAAGTATAAGAAGA
>NC_029789.2:45527577-45527835 GCF_000816755.2 Arachis ipaensis | reverse complement strand
CCAGAAGGGGATGAGAGATGAGAGAATTCGAAAATTAAATAAATTAAAATAAAAGTATTTTTGTTTTTAAATTGAATTTAAAATAAAAATTCAAAAATTTAAAAAGAAAAATAAAATTAAATAAAATTAACATTTAAAACAAATAGTTAATTAAAAAGAAATTTTGAAAAAGAGGGAAGGTGATTTTCGAAAATTAGAGAGAGAGTTAGTTAGGTAGTTTTGAAAAAGATATGATTGAAACAAAAAGATAGGATTAGT
>NC_029789.2:45522373-45527545 GCF_000816755.2 Arachis ipaensis | reverse complement strand
TTTAAAGATTGAACCTTTCTTACTAGGCAAGTAACAAACTTAAAAATTTTGAGTCAATCACATTAATCATTAATTTTGAAAATATGAAATAGAAATAAGAAAAAGATTTTGAAAATAAATTTTGAAAATTTCGAAATTATGAAAGAAAAAGTGAAAAAAATTTGATTTTTGAAAAAGATTTGAAAAAGATAGAATTTTTAAATTGAAAATTTGATTTGACTCATAAGAAACAACTAAATTTTAAAAATTTTTGAAAAAGTCAACTCAAAATTTTCGAATTTTATGAGTGAAAAAGGGAAAGATATTTTTTTGATTTTTTGAATTTTTAATGATGAAAGAGAAAAATATCAAAAAGACTCAATGCATGAAAATCTTGGATCAAAACAAATGATGCATGCAAGAACACTATGAATGTCAAGATGAACACCAAGAACACTTTGAATGTCAAGATGAACACCAAGACTTATTTTTGAAAATTTTTCAAGAAAAGAAAACATGCAGGACACCAAACTTAGAAATTTTTAATTTTTAGACACTATGAATGCAAGAATGCATATGAAAAACAAGATGCAACACACAACAAGAAAATATGAAGATCAAACAAGAGGATCCATCAAGAACAACTTGAAGATCATGAAGAATGCAATGCATGAATTTTTGACAAATGCAAGAAAGAGATAAACATGCAATTGACACCAAACTTATGACTTGACACTAGACTCAAACAAGAAACACAAAATATTTTTGGTTTTTATGATTTTATTAATTTTTTTTGGATATTTTTCAAAAATTAATTGGAAAAATAAGGATTTCAAAATTTTTAATAGGAATTCCAGGAATCTTGCAATGTTAGTCTAAAGCTCCAGTCCAAGAATTAGACATGGCTTACTACCAGCCAAGCTTTTAGTGAAAGCTCCGGTCCAAAACACTAGACATGGCCAATGGCCAGCCAAGCTTTAGCAGATACAAATCAGACATACAACAGCTGATACTTCATTCAACTTCATTCTATGCTGATAAGTGGAAGCCCCAGTCCAAATGGATTAGACATGGCTTTACAGCCAGCCAGGCTTCAACATGCTTTGTGAAACTCTAGAATTCATTCTTAAAAATTCTGAAGAACATAGAATAATTTATTTTTGAAAATAATTTTTTTTTGTTTTTGTCGAAAATTATTTTGGGAAGGATGAAAAAGAAGAAAAATTTTTTTTATATTTTTCGAAAATAAGAAATAAAAAGCTTAAAATTAAAATAAAATTACCTCATCTGAGCAAAAAGATGAACCGTCAGTTGTCCAAACTCTAACAATCCCCGGCAACGGCGCCAAAAACTTGGTGCGCAGAAATTGTGATCATCAACAATGGCGCCAAAGACTTGGTGCTCTCAAACGTGAATCACACTTTGTCACAACTTCGCACAACTAACCAGCAAGTGCATTGGGTCGTCCAAGTAATAAACCTTACGTGAGTAATGGTCGATCCCACGGAGATTGTCGGTTTGAAGCAAGCTATGGTCACCTTGTAAATCTCAGTCAGGCGGATTCAAATGGTTATAGAGAATTGATAATTAAAACATAATTAAAATATAAACTAGGATAGAGATACTTATGTAATTCATTGGTGAGAATTTCAGATATCATGGGTTCTAACTTATACCACGAAGACTCTAATATCTCAGACTCGGTCCCCTGTATTAGATATCTAAGAGATACTCATTCTGTCTCGTCTTCATGTAGAACGGAAGTGGTTGTCAGGCACGCGTTCATAGGTGAGAATGGTGATGAGCGTCACATAATCATCACATTCATCATGTTCTTGTGTGCGAATAAATATCTTAGAATAGGAATAAGCTTGAATTGAATAGAAAAACAGTAGTACTTTGCATTAATACTCAAGGAATAGCAGAGCTCCACACCTTAATCTATGGTGTGTAGAAACTCTACCGTTGAAAATACATAAGAACAAAGTCTAGGCATGGCCGAATGGCCAGCCCCCAAAACGTGATCAAAGGATCCAAAGACAATCCAAAGATGTAAATACAATAGTAAAAAGTCCTATTTATACTAACTAGTTACTAGGGTTTACAGAAATGAGTAAATGATGCAGAAATCCACTTCCGGGGCCCACTTGGTGTGTGCTTGGGCTGAGCATTGAGCTTTACACATGTAGAGGCTTCTCTTGGAGTTGAACGCCAGTTTGTAACCTGTTTCTAGCATTTAACTCCACTTTGCAACCTGTTTCTGGCGTTTAACTCCAGAATGCAACATGAAACTGGCGTTGAATGCCAGTTTGCATCGTCTAAACTCGGGAAAAGTATAGACTATTATATATTGCTGGAAAGCCCTGGATGTCTACTTTTCAACGCAATTGAGAGCGCGTCATTTGGAGTTCTGTAGCTCCAGAAAATCTACTTTGAGTGCAGGGAGGTCAGAATCCAACAGCATCTGCAGTCCTTCCTCAACCTCTGAATCTGATTTTTGTTCAAGTCCCTCAATTTCAGCTAGAAAATTCCTGAAATCACAGAAAAATACACAAACTCATAGTAAAGTCCAGAAATGTGATTTTTATTTAAAAACTAATAAAAATATACTAAAAACTAACTAAATCATACTGAAAACCATGTAAAAATAATGCCAAAAAGCGTATAAATTATCCGCTCATCAGTACGCCAAACTGCCCTGGTCTATCAAATTTCTATGGAGGTTTGCATTTTCAAGAATTATCGTTATCACCATGGGATCATTATACACGGGTGTTATCCATTGGGCGTCTTCTTTGGTAAACGAGATGGTAGGCAAGTCAAGTAGTCTGCTTTCCTCTCCGACTTGGTATACCTCTTTGAGATGTCTTTTTCGTGATGATTTTGACATTCATCCTCCAGTGAGTCCCCTGTTGATCATTTGTATCTGTCGTTCTAGGGACTGAGGTAGATGCTCTTGTTGTCCTTCATCTTCCTCCCTCTTTCTTTTCCTCGGGTTGCCCGATCTATCAACCAGATATCTATTTAGTCGGCCTTCTCTGGCCATCTTTTCTATGACATTTTTTAAGTCGTAGCATTTGTTGGTGGAATGTCCATAGAGCTTATGGTACTCACAGTATTCAGTCTGACTTCCTGTCTTCTTGTGTTTAATTGGATGAGGAGGTGGGAGCTTCTCCGTGTGGCATATCTTTCTGTAAACATCCACTAGAGAAACTCTTAGAGGGGTATAGTTGTGGTACTTTTGGAGCTTTTCTAAGATTTGCTCTTCCTTCTTTTTGGGTTCTTTTTCTTTTTCCCGAGATGGATAGGGCAGGCTGGGTCATGAAAAAGGTTTCCTTAGTCGGGAATTCTCTTCCATGTTGATATATTTCTCTGCTCTTTCCTGGACTTCATTTAGAGAAGATGGATACCACTTAGATATTGACTGAGAGAATGGCCCCTTTCTAAGGCCATTGACCAAACCCATGATCACAACTTCCGTGGGTAGATTTTGAATCTCCAAACATGCCTTGTTGAACCTTTCCATGTAATCACGGAGGGTTTTCCCGACCTCTTGCTTGACTCCCAACAAGCTCGGGGCGTGCTTTGTTTTATCCTTTTGTATAGAGAATCTGGTTAAAAATTTTCTAGCTAGGTCGTCAAAGCCAGTTATCGACCTGGGCGGTAGGTTATCAAACCACTTCATTGCTGCTTTGGTCAGGGTGGTCGAGAAGGCTTTGTAACGGGTGGTATCGGAGGTGTCAACCAGGTACATCCCTGCTTTTGAAGTTGCTGAGATGGTGCCTTTGGTCGGTCATCCCATCATAGAGATTCATGTCGGGTGTTTTAAAGTTCCTTGGAACTCTGGCTCGTATGATCTCTTCTATGAACGGATCTTCTCCATCAAGGGGCTTTCTTCCTGATCTGTTCGGTTATTTCGATTGCGAAGGTCGGCTTTTAACTTCAGGAGCTTTTCTCTAACTCCTTTTGTCGTCTTACTTCTCTCTGTAATTCCCGTTCTGCTTCTCGCTGTCGCTCGGCCTCATACTCCAACTGTTATAGCCGTTCTCGTTGGCCACATACTAGGCCCAATATCTCGGCCGTTTGTGGGGGTTCTTCCTCTTTAGGGTGACGGATCTCCAAATGAATTCGCCTTGGCTGGGGATTTGCTGATGGCCATTCCCCAAGAGGACCATGCGTCTGGTGTGGTGAAGGTAGTATAATGACGTTGCCCTCTGGTTGGGGCTCAGCTTCAGATTCAGATGCCATGTGGTCGTCTTCATACTGGTGGTCTGCCATTATAAGAGGGTGAATCCCAGGTCCCCAGCAACGGCGCTAATATTCCAAGGGTTACCTGAAACGTTGATTTGGGCCTGAACATAAGGTCCATGTCCCTTCGTGTGGCAGTGTCCGACTCGTTGATGCCGAGGTGCCGCCTGTCCGAGTTCCTCGTAAGGAGGTAGGGGGTTATACCTGTAAGAGACTCCGATACTTAAGTTAGCAAGGGCTTTAGGCATATTTTTACTAGATTAGAACGTGTATATACCTAAGGATGTCAATGTATTTATAGTAGAGTAGATAACCACCTTTGTTAGAGTAGTTCCATCTTTATTGATGGATAACCGTTCCTTTTATCTTGGGAGTTTGTTAGAATCTATCTTGCAAGAAAGACAGAGATAGTTGAAAAGATTTAGGGAGGCGGTTATTTACTTAGATAAGCATAAGCTGTCCTTTTCATCATGTCCGACCTCTTTAAAGAGGTCGGGTATGCGGTAGAGGTCACCCTCTTAGGTAGGTCTTTTATCCTTATTGAGCCTGACTTTTGTGTTTTGAACTAGGGTATGAACAGGTACATTTATTTATATTGGATTAAATTAAGTCATTAATTTTATTTATATCAATCTCATTTTAACTTCAAAATTTTATAATTTTAAGATTTTAAATTATTTGAATAAGTATGCACAGGACTAAGATTTCTATATAATTATATCTCGGATACTCAGTACTCGATATGTAAAACTGCTCAGTACCCGTAATATATACAACTAGCCAGTTATACATATATCGCCCTTTGTGTACTTAATGGTTTTTTGGTATATACTTAAAAATGTGTAATGGGTATTTAAAAACGTAATTATCTACACATTACATATTTAGTAAACATTATATTTTATTAATTTAAATAAAAAAAATTCTTTCTATTTTTGATATCAT